>NC_073381.1:32951802-33251802 GCF_028641065.1 Leucoraja erinaceus
ATGGAATCAGGCCCTTCAGCTCTCTAAGTTCTTGCTGACCATCGATCACGCATGTACACTGGTACTATGTTATCCCACTCTCTCATCCACTCCGTACATGCTAGATGCAATTTACAGGGGCCAAATAACAGACAAGATATTTGGGATTAGGGAGGAAACCGAAGCACCTGGAGGAAACTCACATGGTCACAGGAAGAATGTACAAACTCCTCACAGACAGCATCCAAGGTCAGGATTGAGCCTGAATTTCAGGTGCTGGGAGGCAACACCACTATGTCGGCCTGCTTGAATTATCTGGGTTGATTTCCAACATGTGATCTGAGCGATTAATTATCATTGATGCAGACCAGCAACCTGTATAGAAATTGGCTGTTATATTTTTAATTCTTATCGTGGTCTGTGCACCAAAATGAAGTATTCGCAAAGGAGCTTCCATAACCCTATTCCAAAAGATTTCCATCTGATAAAAGATCAGCAATCTGAAAAGTTAACTCTGTTTCTCTCCCCCACTTTGCTGAGTATTCCAGCATTCTTTGTTTTATTTCAGATTTTCAGCATCTACAGATTTTTTTTTGTTTTTTGGTTCCAAATTTCTTCATGGCCACAGAAATATGCAGCGTTTGTGCTAATCTTCACACAGCAAATTCTCATAAACAACTTGATAATGACCAGATAATCCCAATTGGCAACATTTATTGAAATGTAAACATTACTTAGGTATGTTACAAAACTTACCATCAGCGGCGCTGCAATTCTGCCACTGGCCGTGTGTGCGATTTTGGAGCGTTTGAGGGGGGGCAGGGTTAAAACTGGATTTTGTTCTGACCTGGTCCTGAATTATATTTTGTTGGAGTGCAAGATGTTGCTAAAGAATCGTTCCGACGGCTGTTCTGTGTGTTTTAAAAAAAAATTCACCCGACAAGTTAATCGCTGGAGTGATTTTAAAATCAGCTTCTGAAGCCGTCAATGCCGACAACGGTGCCGGATTTTACGTAGGGGACAGGTAAAATAAAGTAGTTTATTTTTATGTATAAAAGTGTTTCTTAAGATATATTTAATTCCCATTTTAATTTGCGAAACAGTAATTTTTTCCCCCGAACAACCGGCATTGTATTTGCTGCTGATATGGGGACTAAATCGCCGCACCTTGAACGTTCCAAATGGTCCCGTTCCAGAAAATCCCATTCGCAAGCTGATTTAAATGGCCATTAATTTACAGGTATTAAACATTAAATTCCTTCCATTTGGCCTATCAACCCATGACAATGAGATTTAAAAATTATGTTATATTCTGAATTCTTGTGTGAATGTTATTTGGACACTTAGGCTATTTAAAAATGTTAACCTATTTAAAATTGATAGATGTTTAGATCTAGTAATTGAATTTTGTAACTAACTAATTATATGCTTTAATTTCAAGTCATCTAAGTAAGATTGTTTCATATTTGTTTCAGAATGCTTCAATCCAAAATAACTGAAAATGTATTTCAGTTCTCTTAAATTTTAAGAAAGTTATCGGCTTTTAAATGTTCTCGATCACAGCTTTTGTGTTAAGTCAATGAAAAAGCAATAGGGAACAATATGCCAATTTCCGAGTATGAAAATGGTCATACCTTTTTTTAATACTGAAGCTATGAAAGTGAATTAGGTGTCAAATTAAACTTCTTTTTATGCTTTATCTGATGGGATAAATTAAAGACTTGATTTTTTTAATCTCAAAAGTTTGTAACATTGCTACATTACTCAGTATTAGCTAGTTCGTCTTTCTTCTGCCAAAGGTCGTGGCTCTGACAAGTTTAGTTTAGTTTAGTTTAGTTTAGTTTACTTTAGTTTAATTTAGTTCAGAGACCAGAAAGCACTCAGTCAATATTGTACGACTTCATTCATTTAGATTGTTCCTGTTCAAATGTATGGCCTGGGATTTGCTTTAGAGGGTATCACAGAGTCGCAGCTGAAGGAGGAGGTTCATTTGCACAACATATTAACATCGTACAGCACATGTTAAGAAATTTGAAAGTACGTCCAAATCAAATTTTTGATGTTCTCCAAAATAATTCCACTCCTGACTCGAAAAGGAATGAAGACATTTTTTGCAACAATGTCCGGCAAATAATTGTTGCTGATCACCATTACATGATTAATAACCCAATGTTATCTGAATGGTGGCCAATTAGGAAAAGGGGAAATGCAACGAGACCTGGGTGTCTTGGCACACCAGTCATTGAAAGTAGGCATGCAGGTGCAGCAGGCAGTTAAGAAAGCGAATGGTATGTTAGCATTCATAGTAAAAGGATTTGAGTATAAGAGCAGGGAGGTTCTACTGCAGTTGTATAGGGTCTTGGTGAGACCACACCTGGAGTATTGCGTACAGTTTTGGTCTCTTAATCTGAGGAAAGACATTCTTGCCATAGAGGGAGTACAGAGAAGGTTTTTTTCATCAGACTGATTGCTGGGATGGCAGGACTTTCATATGAAGAAAGCCCCTGGATAACCACTCGGCATTCCTATTCCCTAGAATTTAGAAGATTGAGGGGGGTTCTTATAGAAAATTACAAAATTCTTAAGGGGTTGTACAGGCTAGATGCAGGAAGATTATTCCCGATGTAGGGGAAGTCCAGAACTAGGGGTCACAGTTTAAGGATAAGAGGGAAGTCTTTTAGGACCGAGATGAGAAAATCATTTTTTACGCAGAGAGTGGTGAATCTCTGGAATTCTCTGCCACAGAAGATAGTTGAGGCCAGTTCATTGGCTATATTTAAGAGGGAGTTAGATGTGGCCCTTGTGGTTAAAGTGATCAGGGGGTATGGAAAGAAGGCAGGGATGGGATACTGAGTTGGATGATCAGCCATGATCATATTGAATGGTGGTGCAGGCTCGAAGGGCCAAATGGCCTACTCCTGCACCTATTTTCTATGTATCTATGTCTATGTTTCTATGTTGATTTATTTATTTTCACATAACCACTGGTCATCAACAAAGGGGACTGACAAAAATTGGAGTGGAGTGTGAAGTAGGCAGGAGCCTCTGGCTAAACAAACCATTGCAAGGCTGGACAGATCTGTCAGGCATTGATGTATGCCCATTAACGTTAGAACACACACCAGAGTACAGTAAAGCACAGAAACAGCAGCCCACTATGTCCATGATGTCCACAATGTAGCATGATGCCAAGTTAGACTAAACTCCATTGCTGGGCACATGATCCCTCCATTCCCTGCGGATCCATATACCTATGCACAAGCCTCTTAAGCAGCACAATCATATCTGCCTCCAGCATCTCAGGCAGCACATTCCTGGCACCCCCCACTCTGCGTAAAAAAACAATTGCTTTCAGGACCCACATCTCCTTTCTTGGAAAGGACACCTGTTGCCCTTCCCACCTTTTCTTCTACATCAGTCACTGAAATGACCAGGAGCAGAACAAAAAACTAGGAAGGAACTGTAGATAGCTGGAGTAAACTCAGCAGGCAGTGAGCATCTCTAGATAGAAAAATGGCATGGTTTGAGCCCTTCTTCATAGCGAGATGAGCGCAATTGACTATAGGACATGTAAGGAGTGAAATACTGCAGTTGTGCAGAGCCCAAGGTGAGTCACAGCTGGAGTATTATGTGCAGTTTGGTCTAATTTGAGGAAGGACATTCTTGCTATTGAGGGAGTGCAGCGTAGGTTTACCAGGTTAATTCCCAGGATGTCAGGACTGAATGGATTGACTGGGTTTATATTCACTGGAATTTAGAAGGATGAGATGGGATCATATAGAAACATGTAAAACTCTTAAGGGATTGGACAGGCTAGATACAAGAAAAATATTCCCAATGTTGGGGGAGTCCAGAACCTGGGGTCACAGTGTAAGAATAAAGGGTAGGCCATTTAAGACTGAGAAGAGGAAAAACTTTTACACCCAGAGAGTTGTGAATCTATGGAATTCTCTGCTACAGAAGGTAGTGGAGGCCAATTCACTCGATGTTTTCAAAAGAGGGTTCGATATAGCTCTTAGGGTTAACTGAATCAAGTGATATGGGGAAAAAGCAGGAAAGGGGTACTGATTTTGGATGATCAGCTGTGCTCATATTGAGTGGCAGTGGTGGCTCGAAGGGCTGAATGGCCTACTCCTGCACTTATTTTCTATGTTTCTATGTTTCTTAAACCTTTGCCCTCTAGTCATTGACATTTCCACTTTGGCAAAAGTATTCTCACTGTTTACCCTAGTTATGCCTCTCAAGATTTGATATATTTCTATCAGGTTTCCCCTCAGCCTCCATCACACACAAGCAAAAACTGTGCAAGTTTGCCCACCTGCTCCTTATGGCTAGCATTTCGCTGTAACTCCTCCCATTCATTGAGATTTCATGATCTTTGTGAATGTTTTTTTCTTACTTATCAATCATTTTTCTTCTATCAGTCTAATTTCTTCACCAGAAGCTGCCCCCAGCCCATAACCACTATTCATTCCTTGATTCCCTCCAGCAGCTGAAGAAATTTGCTCCTGCCGTTTCCATAAAATAATGCAAAGTGCTGGAGTAACTCAGCACATCAGGCAGCATCTCTGGAGAACATGAATTGGTGCATACCTGCCAAAATTTGAAAATCAAAAATCCTACTCTGAGTGCGCGGGTTGACGGAGTACGTGTGGGGTCCAGGGCCCCGCCTTAGCTCTTGGATTTTAATTTTTTTTTAATAGTTTGCCGATATCGCAATATATTCAGAGCTCTATTTCTTTCCTCTCTCTCTCTCCCTCTCTCTCTCTCTCTCTCTCCTCTCCTCTCTCTCTCTCTCACTCACTCTCTCTCTCTCTCTCTCTCTCTCTCTCTCCTTGAAATTCCACTCTCTCTCTCTGCTCTCTCTCCAAATCAAGTGCTCTCTCATCCCCTTTCAAGCAGGGTGCAAGGCTTTCTCCCCCCCTCCATTTCAAGCTCTCCCCTCTCTCCCTCTCACTCTCCCTCCCCCCCCCTTCTCTCCTCTCCCTCCCACTCTCTCTCCCCCCCCCTCTTTTTCCCTCTCTCCCTCTCTATCCCTCTCTCTCTCCCCATAAGGCCTCTCCCATAAGGCTCTCCATCCATTTTCCATCCCCCAAAAAAAACACTCTCCATTTTCCATCCCTCTCTCTCCCTTTCCATCTCTCTTTCTCCCCCTCTCTCTCCATCCCCATTTCCATCTCTCCCTCCCTCCATTTCCCCGCCCCCCCCCTCCCTGCTCTCCTCCCTCCCTCTCTCTTCCCCACTCTCCCTTCCCCCCCCTCTCTCCTTCCCTCTCTCTCTCTCTCCTCTCTCACTCTCTCTCCTCCCCTCTCCCTCCCCACCCCCCCCCCCCCTCCCTACACACCCACACCTACACTTACACCTGAAATATCTCTTTGCCTAGCACTGTGTGCAAACAGCAGAGACAAAGTGTTGGGGGCAGCCATCTTCTGCTTCAGGTAGGGAAGCTAGTCGGTGATTGGCCACACTTTTTTAACTTAAAAATCGGAACAAATAAGATAAATCCGGACAAGTTAGCAGGTACGATAAATGACATTTTAGGTCGAGACCCATCTTCAGACCCAAAGTTTCTTTAGTCTCAACACAAAAAATCACCTATCCATATTCTCCAGAGTTGCTGCCAGACCTGCTGAGTTACTCCAGCACTTTGTGTCCCTTTGTGCATTAACCAGCATCTGTAGTTCCTTGTTCCTGTCCCACCCATCATCATGCAGACCACACAACTTAGAGCATGCAGTGGAAACAGGAAAGTAGGGAACACTGATACTTTTCAGGCCCATAGTTGTGGGCCTAGCCTAATTAAATGGTTGTCTATGGTCAATTGTATTTCAGGACCCTCGGTTGCAGTGAACTCTATTTCTTGGAAAGGACACCTGTTAATCTTTGTTCTTCTACATCCATGTTCTGTAAATGACCAGGAGCAGAACACAAAACTAGGAAGGAACTGTAGATGCTGGTTTACACCGAAGATAGACACAAAATGCTGGAGTAACTCAGCGGGACAGGCAGCATCTCTAGATAGAAAGAATGGGTGACATTTTGGTTTGAGACCCTTCTTCAGATATTCTATGATAAAACCTTAGCGCAATTGACTACTTTATTGTCACATGTGACAAATCAGAGTGAAATTATTTGTTTTGCATACCCAAGGTATGTAAAGAGTCACCGCATAAAGGGCTCCAACAAAGTATCATGGACCAAAGCCATCATAATTATGACTTACAGGCTTCTAGAGTAGTAATGGGCTGTTGGTACATTTCCATTCGCATCCTGGAAAACCCCAGCAATGTCAGAGGATTGTGCCCATGGTCTGCTGGTCCTCTTCCCCTGACCTTGGGATTAGCTGCTCTGAGATTTTATTATAACTGGAAGCCAAAGACAGCCTTACTGCATGTAGTGAAGCTGTACATTAAAAAATCTTGGGAAGGATATTTGAAACAAAATTCCAATTTTTGTGTTTAAAACTAACGGTCTGTTATTTTGGGATTATTCTGAAACTGACATACTGGCATCCTAGACCATTGTTTCTTGCTCAAGGAAGCAAGATTGTTACACCCTCAAGTGAAGCTGACAACCATCTGAATAAAGGCACAATATTATATATAGAGCAAGGTTATTTTTATGACCATTGTTATTCTCCTTCTGACACATTTGCCATTATTAGTGCGATTTCCTGAGATGTGTTATTTACAATTCATTGATGACATAGCATTCAAATGGAAATGAATACAATTGTCATTCTTTGGCTGGAGGGTGGTGACACCTTGCCAGGATAAATGTTGTCTGTTGCCAGTTGGCCTTAGATGCCTTGTTTGGGCAACTATTATTTGTGTGGGATTCCTCACAATTTTCACCAGCAGATTAACCAAGCCACTGGGATACAACCGCAGAACCATGGTCTGTTCTTGCCCTGTTTTTATAACTTCCCATTGAGGAAGGGTAGGGTGCAGGGGGTGAGGAGACACAGAAAATGGTGTTGGAATCTGGGCTGATTTTTACCATCCTGATGCCCTTGCACTAACACCAATTATTGTGGCTCATGACCCCCAATTCATGTTGTTAACTTTATGCAGTCAAGAACCAAACTTGGGAAGTTGGTGAGATTGTTAGTTCAGCCTCTCTGGTGAATCAGTTGAGTGTCCGCAGAAGTCAATCCCTTTTTCCTTTGACTAAATGATGGGAGGTTTGTTTTGTTTTTTTTCCCTCAAAGCAATACTTCATAGCGGCGGGACTGTGGGGAACGGATTATTTGTTTCTATCATGTGCAAATTAATTATCATTCATAGTAGTTGCATGCTGTCTCTGCCTTGTCCCAGCACCTTGTGACAGTTATTAGCACAATAATGTTCTCTCTGTAGCTCATGCAGAAGATATCTTGCATGCTTTTAGAAAAGATTTTGCACGTGAAATATGTTGAATAAAATATACAGAGAAGAAACATTTTGTGCATTAAAAAGTGTAAACCTTATTTTAAATACTAAGGATTATCTCAACAACCAGAATGCTATTCCAACTTATAGTAGGAAACTAAACTAAGTGGGACCCGTTGGGTCCCAGCTTCACATGGGAGGGCTGGTCCCCCAATGCAATATTCCACCTCTCCACCAATTCTGGTGGCCAGTGGTGGGGGGGGGAGGGACTTTCTGGAGCACTAATATGGGTGTGGGCTGAAAGGACTGGTTTCCAGAGGGCTAGTATGGACATTGTGGGCCGAATGGATTCTTGGGCTGGCGGCTCAGTCACTCAAGCCTGGTGTGCTGGCAGCTCACTCACTCACAACTGGTGGGCTGGCAGTTGACTCACGGCTATTCCTTGAAATTCCACTTCAAGCAGGGTGCAAGGCCACCAAATTCAAGTGCAGTTTCATACCATTTCAAGTAGGGTGCAAGGCCACCAAATTCAAGTGCAGTTTCCTACCATTTCAAGCAGGATGCAAGGCCAGAGAAGACAGAGACACCTCTCACTCCCCCATCTTGCAGAAACTGAGCAACGCCGGCACTTCTGGGTTTTATAGTCCCCCCCACTTTTCCATTTTCCATAAGGCAAAAACCGGACACTTTTCCATTTTCCATAAGGAAAAAAAAACGTTTTCCATTTTACATAAGGCAAAAAACACTTTTCCATTTTCCATAAGGCAAAAAACCACTTTTTTCCATTTTCCATAAGGCAAAAACCATTTCCATTTTCCATAAGGCAAAAACCAATTTTCCATAAGGCAAAAACCACTTTTCCATTGTCAAAGCAAGCAACACTTTAGCATTGTCAAAGCACAAACACTTTTGCATTTTCAAACCAAAAACAACTTTTGCATTTTCAAACTACAGTTTCAAACTACATTTTCAAACCACATTAAGGGCACTCACAGTTTAGTAGACATTTCTTCAGTGTTATTCACAGCTAAGACTGAGAGACTTGACTCTCTCGCTCCCCCTTCTTGCAGAGAACTGAGGCACTCCACACTTCCGGGTTTTATACTCCCACCCCCTCTCACCGGAAAGGATTAGCCTTCATGGCTTGATTGACAGGAGAGAGAATCTCAACATTTGTTAAACATTAATGTCTTTTATTTTTCATCGATGGCAAAAATCCTCTTGTCCTGCCCAGAGGAGGGGGACTCTGAGTAGGATGGGCAAAAATCACAACCGTAAGTGGTAGTGTTTTTTCTAAAATCAATATGCAGTGCAAATAGGAAGTGGTCAAGATGACACTTTTAGTAATATAGATGTGGAGAAGAGTATGGTGCCTGGATAGCTATTGACGGCCTTGAAGGGCATAACTATCACATGGACCATTTTATTGGAGTGAAAATTTGGCCTTTACCATGGTCTCTTGAGACCAATAACCTGAGTTGATTGTTAAAAACTCATTAAATCGTGGTTAATAGTTTGAACTGATTTATTTCCACGGGTTTGGTGATGTGGTAACCTGATGTTCAAGTGGTTGAGGACCTGCATTGTGCACAAAGAGACATGAGTTTGAATCCTGCTACAACTGCTGGTGAATTAATATCTAGAATTCATTTAAAAATTGATTTTCATAACCATGAAACAATTGGATTGCCGTACAAACCCATTTGGTCAGACTCATATCAGGAGGAGACGAGGCAGCGTACAGAGATGAGGTCCTGAAGCTGTCAGAGTGCTGTTCTGCGAATAACCTGGCACTCAATATCAGCAAAACAAAGGAAATGGTCATCGACTACAGAAGGCACAAAGCGGACCACGCCCCGCTCTACATCAACGGGGACTGTGTCGAGAGGGTTTCTATCTTCAAATTCCTGGGAACGCACATCTCGTGGAGGACCTCTCCTGGTTTGCCAACACTTCAGCAGTGGTATAAAAGACCCAGCAGCGATTGCACTTCCTGAGAGTGTTAAGGAAGCTAGAGGAGAAGCTGCTTGTGGCCTTCTACCACTCCACCATCGAGAGTGTGCTGGCATATTGTATCACGGTGTGGAATGCCGGCTGCTCAGCAGCAGATAGGAGAGCCCTGCAGAGACGGATCAAAACTGCCCAGAAAATCATCGGCTGCCCTCTGCCTTCCCCAGAAGACATCTCCAGCTCTCGATGCCTCTGCAGAGCCACGATAATAATCAAAGGCCCCTCCCATCTGGGACAGTTCCTGTTCAACCTCCTGCCCTCTGGTAGGCAGTACAGGTGTGTCAAAAGCCGGACAAACAGACTCAAGAACAGTTTCCTTCCCTGTGCCATCAGAACTCTAAATTCCTCAAATATCCACATGACTTGAGAGAAGCTGTCATCCATTCCACTATAAAACAGACCACTCAGCTAATATTTCTTCTTTTTTAATTATTTTAAAGTATTTATTACATTTTAAAGTGTAATATTCTCCCAGTGCAATGTTCTACCTAGGTGTGACAAATATAATTGATGTACTATTTTAAGCAGTTAAATAACGTATAGGTTGTGTTTTTATTTTGTTTTAACTTGTTTTGGTTGCACTAATCAGGTGTAGCTAATTTTGTTGTATTTCTAAGTATAATTATAATAAAGGCTTATTATTATTATTATTATTATTATTATGATTATTACTATTATTATTATTATTATTATTATTATTATTATTATTGGTCACCAATATCTTTCAGAATTGGAAAAGTGTTAATATTATGAGGGGGGTCCTCATGAAAACTCATAGAATAGTGAAAGGCTTGTAAGCAGTGGATGTGGAGAGGATGTTTCCACTAGTGGTAGAGTCTAGGGCTAGAAGTCATAGCCTCAGAAATAAAGGGCGTTCTTTTAGGAAGGAGATGTGGAGAAATTTAGTCAGAGGGTGGTGAATCTGTGGAATTCTTTGCCACCAAAGGCTGTGGAGGCCAAGTCAGTGGATACTTTCAAGACAGAGATGGATAGATTCTTGATTAGTACAGGTGTCAGAGGTTATGGGGAGAAGGCAGGAGAATGGGGTTAGGAGGGAGGGAAAGATCAGCCATGATTGAATGGCAGAGTAGACGATGGTCTGAATGGCCTAATTCTACTCCTATCACTTGTGACCTTATGGCATTATTCAGACTGTGTATGACCCCAAGGTAGATGACCATTCATATATTGGGCAGCGTAGTGGCACAGCTAATAGAACTGCTGCCTCATAGCTCTACCAATCTAGATCCAATGTTGACTATTTCTACCATCTGCAGGGAGTTTGCTTGCTCTTCTAGTAAACACAGGAGTTTTCAGGCACACACCAAAGACGAGCAGATTGGTTGGTTAATTGGACACTGAAAATTACCCCTGGTGGGAGGTAAGTTTAATGAAAAGTTTGAGAGGAGTTTATAGGTCCCCGGGAGACTAGAATGGGATTAGTGTAGGATTTGTGGAAATAATTGCCTGTTGTTGGTACAGACTCAGCAGACTGAAGGGCCTGTTTCTGTGCTGCATGGCTCCATGACTATAATAATAACTCCATAATAACTATGCACTGAAATAACCAACCTAGTCATATGGTTTAGAGGCAGTTAGATATGGATAATAAATAATGTCCAAGCCAGCACCACCCACATCCCATGCATGCGTGAAATAAATCAGTAAGCAGATATATCTTCCTTTGTGTGCCTTTAGCTGTGGACACGACTACAAATTCAAATGATTGTGGGGTATTTTTGGTGTATCATGTTCACTAACTCATGTTGGCATTTAAAATGCTGGATGCTTTATAATTAGATCTGTTGTCACCACAAGTTTTGTTGCTATTCATTTACTGCAATCATTGTTCTGCCTTCCATGACCTCCGATTCATTTTGTCTGTTTTGGAAATTTTTACATTTCAAAAAAATAAAGGGAAATGGGTGTGAAGGGAGTTGCAGTTCATCTAAATGGAAAATCTTCAGTTTTAGCTTCAACTTGATCTGTGTGTGCACTCATTCCCCCGAGAAGAGAATAGAGACAGAGGATTATGCATTTATAACACCAAACTTGCCACATGGGGTTGAGTGCATCTTTTCATACCCTTATTGATTACATTTTAGTGCACCAAGAACACGAGGTAAATTAAGAATAATATTGCCCATGTTTTTTTTGATTGAAAGACACAGCATGGAAACAGGCCCTTTTGACCCACCGAGCTCACGCTGACTATTGATCACGCCTTCTCACTAGTTCTATGTTATCCCACTTTCCAGTCCCTACACACTAGGAGCAATTTACAGGGGCCAAATAACCTACAGATTAGCACATATTTGGGATGTGGGAGGAATCCGGAACACCTGAAGGAAACCAACGCGGTCACAGGGAGAACGTGCAAACTCCACACAGAGAGCACTCGAGGTTAGGATGTAACCTGGGTCTCTGGCAATGTGAGGCAGCAGCTCTAGCAGCTGTGCCACTGTGCCACCCTATTAGCAAAGTAATAAGACAAGAAAATTGTTACTACTAATTGTTACTCTTTTTCAGGGAGATGGCAAAGCATAACGGACAGAGGCCCAGGAGCAGTTGGAGCGGCTGGTGCAGCGTCCGGGCAGTGAGTTTAAAAGCCGAGCTCGGGGCTTTGTTCCACAGAAGCCCCGCTTCTGGATCAAGTTTCTGGATCATTGGGACCTCTTTTGGGGAAGTGACCTGTACAAAAAGGACGGGTTGCACTTGAACCTGAGGGGGACCAATATCCTGGCGGGGAGATTTGGAAAGGCTACTGGGGAAACTTTAAACTAGAACGGTTGGGGTGAGTGACTCAAATAGAGAAAGCTAGTAGACAGTGTGTGAGGCAGGAGGCAGAGAAGGGAAGCACTCAGACCCAACATGTAGCGCAGTAGTAGTGGAGTTGGAGATGGCATCAAACAGGAAATTAGAAATGCGTGCAAACAAAGGTAAAACATTTATAATGGGTGACTTTAATCTACATATAGATTAGGTGAATCAAATTGGCAGGGGTGGTGAGGAAGAGGATTTCTTGGAATGTATGTGGGATAGTTTAATAAACCAACATGTAGAGGAACCAATGAGAGAGCAGGCTATTCTAGACTGGGTATTGAGTAATGAGGAAGGGTTAGTTAGCATTCTTGTTGTGCATGGCCCCTTGGGCAAGTGTGGCCATAATATGGTTGAGTTCTTCATTAGGATGGAGAGTGACATAGTTAATTCTGAAACAAGGGTTCTGAATTTAAAGAAAGGTAACTTTGAGGGTATGAGACGTGAATTGGCCAAGATAGACGGGCAATTGATTCTTAAAGGGTTGATGGTGGATATGCAATGGAAGGCATTTAAAGACTGCATGGATGAACTACAACAATTTTTCATCCCAGTTTGACAAAAAAATAAATCAGGGACGTAGTGCATCAGTGGATAACAAGGGAAATCAGGGATAGTATCAAAACAAAAGATGAAGCGTACAAATAAGCCAGAAAAAGCTGCCATCCAGAGGACTGGGAGAAATTCAGTCTAGCAGAGGAGGACAAAGGCTTAATTAGGAGAAGGAAAATATATTATGAAAGAAAACTGGCAGGGATCATACAAACAGACTGCAAAAGTTTTTATAGATATGTGAAGAGAAAAGATTAGTTAAAACAAAAGTAACTTGCAGTCAGAAACAGGTGAATTGATCACGGGGAGCAAGGACATGGCAGACCAATTGAATAACTGCTTTGGTTCTGTCTTCACTAAGGAAGACATAAATAATTTGCCGGAAATTGCAAGGGACTGGGGGTCAAATGAGATGGAGGAACTGAGTGAAATCCAGATTAGCCGGGAAGTGGTGTTAGGTAAATTGAATGGATTAAAGGCCGATAAATCCCCAGGGCCAGATAGGCTGCTTCCCAGAGTACTTAAGGAAGTAGCCCCAGAAATAGTGGATGCATTAGTGATAATTTTTCAAAACTCTTTAGATTCCGGAATAGTTCCTGAGGATTGGAGGGTAGCTAATGTAACCCCACTTATTAAAAAGGGAGGGAGAGAGAAAACGGGGAATTACAGACCAGTTAGTCTAACATGGTAGTGGGGAAACTGCTAGAGTCAGTTATTAAAGATGGGATAGCAGGACATTTGGAAAGTGGTGAAATCATTGGACAAAGTCAGCATGGATTTATGAAAGGTAAATCATGTCTGACAAATCTTATAGAATTTTTTGAGGATGTAACTAGTAGAGTGGATAAGGGAGAACCAGTGGATGTGATATATCTGGACTTTCAGAAAGCTTTCGACAAAGTCCCACATAAGAGATTAGTATGCAAACTTAAAGCACACGGTATTGGGGGTTCAGTATTGATGCGGATAGAGAACTGGCTGGCAGACAGGATGCAAAGAGTAGGAGTAACCGGGTACTTTTATCCGAATGGCAGGCAGTGACTAGTGGGGTACCGCAAGGCTCAGTGCTGGGACCCCAGCTATTTACAATATATACTAATGATTTGGACGAGGGAATTGAATGCAACATCTCCAAGTTTGCGGTGACACAAAGCTGGTGGTAGCTGTGAGTAGGATGCTAGGGGGCTGCAAGGTGACTTGGATAGGCTGGGTGAGTGGGCAAATGCATAGAAGACGCAGTATAATGTGGATGAATGTGAGGTTATCCACTTTGGTGGCAAGAACAGGAAAGTAGACTATTATCTGTATGGTGGTCGATTAGGAAAAGAGGAGATGCAACGAGACCTGGGTGTCATGGTACACCAGTCATTGAAAGTAGGCATGCAGGTGCAGCAGGCAGTGAATGAAGCGAATGGCATGTTAGCATTCATAGCAAAAGGATTTGAGTATAGGAGCAGGGAGGTTCTACTTCAGTTGTACAGGGCCTTGGTGAGACCACACCTGGAGTATTGGGTACAGTTTTGGTCCCCTAATCTGATGAAAGACATTCTTGCCATAGAGGGAGTGCAGAGAAGGTTCACCAGGCTGATTCCTGGGATGGTAGGACTTTCATATGAAGAAATACTGGATAGACTCAGCTTGTACTTGCTAGAATTTATTAGATTGAGGGGGGATCTCATAGAAACCTACAAAATTCTTAAGGGGTTGGACAGGATAGATGCAGGAAGATTGTTCCCGATGTTGGGGATGTCCAGGACAAGGGGTCACAGTTTAAGTATAAAGGGGAAATCATTTGGGACTGAGATGAGAAGTCCAGAACACGAGGTCACAGTTTTTAGGACCGAGATGAGAACAACATTTTTCACACAGAGAATGGTGAATCTGTGGAATTCTCTGCCACAGAAGGTAGTTGAGCAGTTCATTGGCTATATTTAAGAGGGAGTTAGATGTGGACCTTGTGGCTAAAGGGATCAGGGGGTATGGAGAGAAGGCAGGTACAGGATACTGAGTTGGATGATCAGCCATGATCATATTGAATGGTGGTGCTGGCTCAAAGGGCCGAAAGGCCTACTCCTGCACCTATTTTCTATGTTTCTATGTTTCTATGTTTTAAAGGACGTGTGGACAACATGGATCATTCCTGGCCCCCATTTCCAAACCACGGCAGCGTCCCCCACCCGTCCCCGGACAGGCCCCGCCTGAAGCCGTCCCCCTCCCCCAGCCGCAGGACACACGCTCCCCCCCCCACCGGCCCCGACAACCATCGCCTGAAGCCGTCCCCCTCCCCATCATACAAGACGCTTCCCCCCAACCCCCTTCAGCCCCCGGGCTACAGGACGCTCCCGCTGGCCCCCACCTGAAGCTATCCCCCTTCCACGGCTAAAGGATGCTCCTGCCGGTCCCCGCCTGAAGCCGACCCCAGCTGCAGGACGCTTTCCACCCCCCACTGGCCCCCATCTGAAATCGACCCGTCCTAAGCTGCATGAGGCTCCCCACTGGCAACTCACATCTCAAGCCAGTGGGGAGCGGCAGCGGTACGTCATGGCAGCGACAGCGATAGGCCACGACAGCGGTACGCCACAGCAGGGGTAAGCAGCGGTAGGCAACGGCAGTGGTCACCCCCGACAGGCCCAGCCAGAAGCCACCCCCTTACCCCTGCTACAGAACGCTCCCCCCCAATGGCCCCCAACAGCCCCCTGCCTGTAGCCGTCCCCCTCCCCCCGCTGTAGGACGGTTTCCCCCCCCCCCCCCCCAACCAGCCCCTTCCTGAAGCCGTCCCCTCCCCCGCTGCAGCCATTGGGGAGCAACAGTGGTAGGGCATGGCAGCGATAGACAGTGATAGGCCACAGCAGCGGCAAGGGTAGGCAGCAGCAGTGACAGCGGTAGGCCACGGCAGGCTCCACACTTCTCACCTGCCCCTAACTCACCCCGTCTGAAGCCGTCCCCCTCCTCAGCTGCAGGACACTCCCCCACCTCCACCGGCCCCCGACAGCCCCCTCCTGAAGCCGCTCTCCTCCCCCGCTGCAGGAACCTCCCCCCACCGGCCCCCGACAGCCCCCGCCTGGAGCCATCGCCTTCCCCGGCTGCAGAACGAACAAGAGGTGCAACAAGAAAGAATGGACTGAATATATCTCATCTTTAACGCCAGTGGGGGTGGTGAGCAGCCTGCAGTAGGGGCGCGGGGCCCGCGCGGGGGAGCGATCGTGAAGTAGGGGAGGGGCCGCTTCAGGAGGGTCTGTCGGGGGCCAAGGCAGTGCTCCCCCCTCCACCGGCCCCCCAGCCCCCGACAGGCCACGCCTGAAACCATCCCCCTCCCCGAGTGCAGAACACTCCCTCCTCCCCCACCAGCCCCTGACTGGCCACCTGAAGCCGTCCTCCTCCCACGGCTGCAGAACGCAACAAGAGATGCAACACCTTATCCTCCCACCCCACCCACCCCCCACAACCACACACACCCCCCCCCCCCTACAACCCCTCTCCCTCCACACCACACTGCCCCCGCTTCCTACACACACACACCCCCCTCCCCCACAACCCCTCTCCCTCCACACCACACTGCCCCCGCTTCCCACACACACACACCCACTCCCCTTCTCCCATCCCATCCCACACCCCCATTTCCTCCCCTCCCACACAGGAATAGGAGGGGGAGTGAGTGTTGGGGGATGAGGGGAAATGAGCCGTTCCTGCGCAGTTAGGGGCTATGTGTGAGTGGTGGAATATTGCATTGGGGAATGGGTTGTGTTGGGGGACCAGGCCTCCCGTGTGACTGGGACCCGACGGGTCCCACTTAGTCTAGTTTTCTTATAAAAGGTTGTGAAAATCCCAAATGTAGATCAGTCATCATCACTCGGCTGAAAACTCCTCCTTGTTACTCAGCCTGATAGTTCCAAAGCTGGGAGTTGAGGGTGCATAAACGTCAACAAAGTTTGGCACAGGATGGACTATGGTTATTAAAGCTCTCCGCAGTTGAATTTCCTCCGAACAATGTTCCAACGATGTAACATATAGCAGCTTGAGTGTGAACAATTGGTGAATTGTCGCTGCCTTGCGGGATCATAGTCCAGCACTTCAACACTGTCAGGAGATGAAAATTAAAGCAAACGGGGAAAAAAAGATAAAGTTTAAAAAAAAGACTGTGGTATTCATGACCTCCACATGAAAGTATCAATGACATGTTGGGTGCAATGATTTCCTACTATTTTGACACTAATGTAAATGACAAGATACATTCCAGTGGAAATATATGAGTACCACACACTTTGAAAACATATAGTAAAAACTTCAACCTGTTAATACTATCTTTTGAAATGCTACAGGTAATTGGGATCTAATAGCCACTACACACAGAGCAAATTCCTATCAGCTGTGCTGCTCAAATCCGCAGATGTTTTATCTCTGCAGAGATGTGTGGAATGTTTGTGCAGTAACTGGAGTCCTCAGGCACACTGAGATAATAGTTCAGAGGGAGATGGGAGAAACCAGCTGATAAAACGAATGATGGATGCGGGGCTTGTCTCTGATGCAAGGTATTTCTCCCTAAGGAGATGTAGAGGCATACCAGGTAATTCACTTAGAAGATTTTTATGTATGTGTACACCAACTGTCACCTGAGAAGCAATGAACAATCCCCGATCTGTGCCATCCCTCTTCCTCTGAAGTGAATACTGACAGCCCCAGATAAGCACATACTTCATCTTGGCAGCACTTGCTTTAAACATTGAAGCTCCCTCCACCAAATTACTTCCCTTCCATCACTGTAAACTCTGTGGAAGGCTGCAGGGTCACAACCCTTCCAAAGTGCTTGATTTCAGCTGTTGCCCCCTACACATCGAGAACCATTTCTGCCGATCATTCCAATCCATATAGTTACAGTTCCTGAATTGAAACATTTTAGTTTCAGACCATGTTTCACTGCTCAGTGTTATCATGTGGAACATAAGAAACAAAAAGCATTCCACCCTTTGAGTCATAGGCAACAGACAATAGACAACAGAGTCATACAGCACAGTAATGGAGTCATACACCACAGAAACAGGCCCTTCAGCCCAACTAGCTCATGCTGATCAAGATGGCCCAACTCCTTGGCTCTTTGGTTCCTTGGCTCTTGGACCAAGATCCTTGGGTGTAAGATTTACCAGCAGTAAATTGTCAGTAACAGGTTGTGCAAATTACCCATTCTGATTGCGTGGTAGTAATGCTTCAAACTTACCCCGTAACTTTCAGTCTGAAGAAGGATCTTGATCCAAAATGTCACCCATGCTGCCTGTCCCGCTAAGTTGCTCCAGCTTTTTGTGTCTTTTATTTTGGGCAAACTAGTTAAATAAATCAAAATCTAATTATATTTTCTTATTATGCATTTCCTTAAATACAAATTGAAACATAGAAGTCATTTTATCGGAGGACACTATTTCTGTTAATCAAATAGCCTGGTCATTGCTATTGGCAGAATACAAAGTTCAATTGTCCCCAGCAACATCAAGAATGAGCATCAGCTCAATGTCAAATCATCTGCAAAATAGCTACATTGAAGGAAGCTTAGGTTGCATTAATGAGTGTAATTCATAAACTAGGCAATTAGTCTGGGACAGCAAAGTCTCAAAGACTTTATTGTCTTTGCTGTCAAAGTTAATGTTCATTGGTTTCTGATGTCTCACTATCAAACCTACTACATTTAATAACTTTGTACCATATGCTTTTATATGACAGCCAGTATGTTTTCCTTCAAGTGCGTCCAAGTTATTTACTGTAGGTGATAGAATGAAACCATATCTGCTTATAGTCAGATTAATTGTCTGAATAAGATAACTAATTCAGAGTAGCTACCTGTAAGGGCAGCACGGAGGCGCAACGGTAGATTTGGTGCCTTACTTCACCAGAGACCCGGGTTCGATCCTGACTACGGTTGCTTGTCTATACGGAGTTTGTACGTTCTCCCTGTAACCTGTGGTAGTTATCTCCGAGATCTTCGGTTTCCTTCCACACTCCAAAGACGTTCAAGTTTGTAGGTTAATTGGCTTGTTATAAATGTAAATTGTAATTAGTGTGTGTGTGATAGTGTTAATGTGTGGGGATTGCTGGTCGGTATGGACTCGGTGGGCCGAAGGGCCTGTTTCCACTCTGTATCTCTAAACTAAACTACAAAACATCACCGACCACAAACAACACTATCTGTATGCGATGCATTAGCCTCAACAGGATACCTTTAAGCATGAGTATCTTTGTGTTGTGAAATGTTGGCTCAGATATCTGGGTTACAGGCAGCTGCTGATTTGACGTATGGGTGTTTCTACCGTTGATACCTGTGCTCCAGTTTAGTTCAGAGAATTGCTGCATCAGCCAAATCCAGATGGTTCCAAGACAGATGTGCGGACAGATGTGCAACTGCTATCAGGTCTCTTATATCCTAATTGCGTTTGGCATTCAAAGTGAAATACTGAGGGCAATCTATTCAACAGGTTATGGTAGCCTATGAATTCGCAAACAAACTTTTACTGTGGTATGTATCCTGACCAGTTGCATCAGTATGACAGAAACATAGAAAATAGGTGCTGGAGGAGGCCATTCAGCCCTTTGTGCCAGTACCATCATTCATTGTGATCATGGCTGATCGTTCCTAATCAATAACCCATGCCTGCCTTCTCCCCATATCCCTTGATTCCTCTAGCCCCCAGAGCTCTATCTAACTCTGTCTTAAATCCATCCAGTGATTTATCCTCCACTGCCCTCTGTGGCAGGGAATTCCACAAATTCACAACTCTCTGGGTGTAAACGTTTTTCTCACCTCAGTCTTAAATGGCCTACCCTTTATTCTATGACTGTGGCCCCTGGTTCTGGACTCGCCCAACATTGGGAACTGTTTCCTGCATCTAGCTTGTCCATTCCTTTTATAATTTTATATGTTTTTATAAGATCTCCCCTCATCCTTCTAAACTGCAGTGAATACAAGCCTATTCTTTTCAATCTTTCCTCATATGACAGTCCCGCCATCCCAGGGATCAATCTCGTGAACCTACGCTGCACTGCCTCAATCACAAGGATGTCCTTCCTCAAATTAGGAGACCATAACTGTACACAATACTCCAGATGTGGTCTCATCAGAGCCCTATACAACTGCAGAAGAACCTCTTTACTCCAATACTGAAATCCTCTTGTTATGAAGGCCAATATTCCATTAGCTTTCTTCACTGCCTGCTGTACCTGTAAGCCAACTTTCAGTGACCGGTGTACAAGGATGCCCAGGTCTCGCTGCACCTCCCCCTTACCTAACCTAACCCCGTTTGAGATAATAATCTGTCCCCTTGTTTTTGCCACCAAAGTGGATAACCTCACATTTATCTATATTATACTGCATCTGCCACGCATCTGCCCACTCACTCAACCTGTCCAGGTCACCCTGCAACCTCCTAACATCCTCTTCACAGCTCACTCTGCCACCCAGCTTTGTGTCATCCGCAAACTTGCTAGTGTTGCTCCTAATTCCCTCTTCCAAGTCATTAATATGTATGGTAAACAGTTACGGCCCCAACACCGAGCCTTGCGGCACTCCACTCGCCACCGCATTCTGAAAAGGACCCGTTCACTCCTGCTCTTTGCTTCCTGTCTGCCAACCAATTTTCTATCCATGTCAATACCCTACCCCCAATACCATGTGCTCTAATTTTAGTCATCAGTCGCCCGTGCGGGACCTTATCAAAGGCTTTCTGATAGTTTAGATACACTACATCCACTGGCTCCCCTTCATCCATTTTACTTGT
This sequence comes from Leucoraja erinaceus, assembly GCF_028641065.1. Lineage (NCBI taxonomy): Eukaryota > Metazoa > Chordata > Chondrichthyes > Rajiformes > Rajidae > Leucoraja > Leucoraja erinaceus. Next base: position 32,972,291 of record NC_073381.1, read on the forward strand.
CACATCCTCAAAAAATTCCAGAAGATTAGTCAAACATGATTTCTCTTTCATAAATCCATGCCAATTCCAACAATTCCAATACAGAAGCGCAAGAGGCTGCAGAGTGACGGGCTTATCCCAGTTTATCATGGGCATAGCCCTCCCATCAAACACATCCATGTGAAGGCGGCATGAATCATCCAGAATCCCCACTATCCTTGATCCCCACTATCTGCACATGGTATTGGGGTTAGAGTGCTGACATGGATAGAAAATTGGTTGGCACAGGAAACATAGAGTAGGGATTAAAGGGTCTCTTTCAGAATGGCAAGCAGTGACTAGTGGGGTACCACAAGGCTCACTTCTGGGACTGCAGTTATTTATAATAGAAACATAGAAACATAGAAAGTAGGTGCAGGAGTAGGCCATTCGGCCCTTCGAGCCTGCACCGTCATTCAATATGATCATGGCTGATCATCCAACACAGTATACTGTACCTGCCTTCTCTCCATACCCCCTGATCCTTTTAGCCACAAGGGCCATATCTAACTCCCTCTTAAATATAGCCAATGAACTGGCCTCAACTACCTTCTGTGGCAGAGAGTTCCAGAGATTCACCACTCTCTGTGTGAAATGTTTTTCTCATCTCGGTCCTAAAGGATTTCCCCATTATCCTTGAACTGTGACCCCTTGTCCTGGACTTCCCCAACATCGGGAACAATCTTCCTGCATCTAACCTGTCCAAACCCTTAAGAATTTTGTAAGTTTCTATAAGATCCCCTCTCAATCTTCTAAATTTTAGCTAGTACAAGCCAAGTCTGTCCACTTTCTTCATAGGAAAGTCCTGACATCCCAGGAATCAGTCTGGTGAACCTTCTCTGTACTCCCTCTATGGCAAGAATGTCTTTCCACAGATTAGGAGACCAAAATTGTACGCAATACTCCAGGTGTGGTCTCACCAAGACCCTGTACAACTGCAGTAGAACCTCCCTGCTCCTATACTCAAATCCTTTTGCTATGAATGCTAACATACCATTTGCTTTCTTAACTGCCTGTTGCACCTGCATGCCTACTTTCAATCACTGGTGTACCATGACACCCAGGTCTCGTTGCATCTTCCCTTTTCCTAATCGTCCACCATTTAGATAATAGTCTATTTTCCTGTTTTTGCCACCAAAGTGGATAACCTCACATTTATCCACATTATACTGCATCTCACCCAACCTATCCAAGTTACATTGCAGCCTCCTAGCATCCTCCTCACAGCTAACACTGCCCCCCAGCTTCGTGTCATCCGCAAACTTGGAGATGTTGCAGTCAATTCCCTCGTCCAAATCATTAATATTTATTGTAAATAGCTGGGGTCCCAGCACTGAGCACTGTGGTACCCCACTAGTCACTGCCCTCCATTCTGAAAAGGACCCGTTTACTCCTACTCATTAATATACATCAATGATTTAGATGAACGGGTTCAAAATAACATTAGCAAATTTGCAGTTGACACAAAGCTGGGTGGCAGTGTGACCTGTGAGGAGGATGCTATGAGAATGCAGGGTGTCTTGGACAGGTTGGGTGAGTGGGCAGATGCATGGCAGATGCAGTTTAATGTGGATAAATGTGAGATTATACATTTTGGTAGCAAAAACAGGATTATTATCTAAATGGTGTCAAGTTATGGAAAGGGGAAGTACAATGGGATGTGGGGGTCCTTGTTCATCAGTCAATGAAAGTAAGCATGCACGTACAGCAGGCAGTGAATAAAGCAAATGGCATGTATAGGAGCAAGGAGGTCCTTCTGCTGTTGTACAGGGCCCTAGTGAGACCACACCTGGAGTATTGTGTGCAGTTTTGGTCTCCAAATTTTAAGAAGGCCATTCTTGCTATTGAGGAAGTGCAGCATAGGTTCACAAGGTTAATTCCCGGGATAGCGGGACTGTCATATGCTGAGAGAATGGAGCAGCTGGGCTTCTATACTCTGAAATTTAGAAGGATGAGAGGATATCTTAATGAAACATAAGATTATTAAGGGTTTGGACACGCTAGAGGCAGGAAACATGTTACCGATGTTGGGGGAGTCCAGAACCAGGAGCCACAGTTTAAAAATAAGGGCTAAGCCATTTAGAACGGAGATGAGGAAACACTTTTTCACACAGAGAGTTGTGAGTCTGTGGAATTCTCTGCCTCAGAGGGTGGTGGAGGCTGGTTCTCTGGATACTTTCAAGATAGCGGAGTCAGGGGATATGGCGAGAAGGCAGGAACTGGTTGTGGATGATCAGCCATGATTACATTGAATGGTGGTGCTGGCTCGAAGTGCCGAATGGCCTACTCCTGCACCTATTGTCTATTGTCTATTGTCTATCCATGCTCCCCTTCTCACTGATACCATCAGGCAGGAGGAACAGAAGGCATAATTCCCACACCACCAGGTTAAGAAACAGTTACTTTCCTAATTTTTGGGGATTCTTGAACCAATTTATACATTCATAGCCCTTTCTTGACAATGGAACTTTATGGCCCACCTCTTACACAACTATGGATTTTGATTTCTAATTATGTTTTTTGCATTAATTTTTCTTTTCTTTTAGAATTTCTTATCTTTTGGAATTTTATTTGTAATTTATATATAATCTGTTTTTTTTGTGTCTGTTTATCTCTGTGCCCACGATGCAAGCAAGATTTTTCATTGCACCTGTACCCCCCCTGTACTCCTGCATATGACAATAAACTTGAATTTGGATGTGAACTTGACATTTAAATCAAATTGTAACCAGCTCTCTAGATTTGGTTCGATAGATGCTGTATTCTAAACCACTAATCATTTGATACTTTAAGGCAATATGTTGAAGCTAATTTAACTTTTTTTTCTAACACTCTCAATACAGGCAGTCAAAAGCAGCAGAAATGGAAATGCATTGACTATTGGCTGGGCAACTGTAGGAAAATAATATTATGGCTGTGAGTCTTTGTTCTAAATAATGAAAAAGACGTATTATAAAACCAGGACATCATCTGTGACACCACTCAGAAATTGATGCAACTGATAGGTGCAATATCTAAATTGCCACATTTTTGGAAATGTACAGATGCCTTGTATTATAAATCCATGTGTTCATAAGTTATGGGAACAGAATTTGGCCAGCTGGCTCATCAAGTCAATTCTGCCATTCGATCATGACTGATCTTTCTTTCCCTCTCAACCCCATTCTCTTGCCTTCTCCCCATAACCCCTGATATCCACTCTAATCAGGAATCTATCAATTTCCATCTTACAAATATCCATTGACTTGGCCTCCACAGCCTTCAGTGGCAATCAATGCCACAGATTCACCACCCTGAAGAAATTCCTCCTCGTCTCCTTCCTAAAGGAACGTTCTTTAATTCTGAGGCTATGACCTCTAGTCCTAGATTCTCCCACTAGTGGAAACATCCTCTCCATATCCACTCTATCCAATAATCCAAGCCTCAATATTCTGTATGTTTCAATGAGGTCTCCTCTCATTCTTCTAAACTCCAGCGAGTACAGGCCCAGTGCTGACAAATGCTCATCATAGGTCAACCTACTCATTCCTGGGATCATTCTTGTAAACCTCCTCTGGACCCTCTCCAGAGCTAGCACATCCTTCCTCAGATAAGGTGCTCAGAATTGCTCACAATTCCTCTCCACATCCACTCTATCCAAGCCTTTCACTATTTGCTAAGTATTAAATTGATATTTGTCTAAGAATATCAAATGTAGTTTGGTTGACCACTGTCCCCCTATGTAAAAGGGAAATAAACAATTTCATTAGAATTTATTTGGCCATTTTCATGGACATAATATTTTTCCCTTGTGTTAATTGTTCTTAAACTATTGGCCCCAATATCCCAACCATTCTTCAATATGGATGTTATTTATTTTAATTACATGCACTTTATTGTACACATGATTAGGGTTAATAATATTCCTAATTCTAATCAAGCAAATACAAATAGGTATTTTATTTTTCTATAGGGCCAAACATGGATATCAAATACAATTCTACTTCTGTTTTGAAACAAGGCACAGCACGATTGCTGCTGACTGGGTGGTTTACTGATCACCGATTATCTGGAAATTACTGACAATTTCCCTTTGTAAAGAAACTGCACAGGAGTCACAGAATTCAACAGGAAATGGTGATTGGTTGGAGGCAGGCATTTAGCCTTCCTGTTTAACATGAATCAGATAGAGAAACATTCGAACACAGCACTGTTTCCTTTAACCTGTCATGTTTTGACTCTGCATCAATATATTAATCTACCGAACAGCATTAACCCCTAATGATCAGGATAGGTATCTATCACAATTTAACGCACTGTTGTGACATAATTTTTGGCACTCAAATCAGTCATTTTCTCTTGCACTGGATATGCCTGCAGTTCCTATCAGTAAACTTTGCTTTCCTTACAATATTTTGTTTCCATCAATTCTTAAGGGGTTGGACAGGCTAGATGCAGGAAGATTGTTTCCGATGTTAGCGAAGTCCAGGACAAGGGGTCACAGCTTAAGGATAAGGGGGAAATCCTTTAAAACCGAGATGAGAAGAACTTTTTTCACACAGAGAGTGGTGAATCTCTGGAACTCTCTGCAACAGAGGGTAGTTGAGGCCAGTTCATTGGCTATATTTAAGAGGGAGTTAGATGTGGCCCTTGTGGCTAAGGGGATCAGGGGGTATGGAGAGAAGGCAGGTACGGGATACTGAGTTGGATGATCAGCCATGATCATATTGAATAGCGGTGCAGGCTCGAAGGGCCGAATGGCCTACTCCTGCACCTAATTTCTATGTTTCTATGTTTCTATACCCGTTCCTCCTTCCAATGCTGCTGGATGAGATGCAGCACCTGGTCTTTTAGCACCTTCCCTCTCTTCTCCCAGTGAACCAAATTGTGCATACGGATGTCAGAGGTTACGGGGAGAAGGCAGGAGAATGGGGTTAGGAAAGAGAGATGGATCAGCCATGATTGAATGGTGGAGTAGATTTGATGGACCGAATGGCCTATTGTTCCTTTCACTTATGACCTTATACATTCCAACTTGACTTTATTTTAGACTTTAGAGATACAGTGTGGAAAGAGGCCCTTCAGCCCACTGAGTCCACGCCGACCAGCATTTATCCCATATTCTAGCACTGTCCTACACATTAGAGGCTATTTACAATTTTACTGAAGCTAATTAACCTGCAAACCAGTTGGCTTGTGCAGATTGGGTCATGCAGAACGTTCTGTTCGGCCCATAATTTTGAAAGTGAGCTCCTAGTTCTCTATCTTCTCTTACACTAATGTCTTTGGCAACTGTTCAGCTAAAGTTCCATATAAGTTTGAGGAACAGTATCATATCTGCTGACTGGGTACATTACAGTCTTTGAGACCCAACGGTAAATTGAACAAAAATACAAACAGAAAATGATAGGATCACTCAACAGGTCAGACAGCATCTGTGGGGAGATACACAGTAGCACAGCTACCTAACAATGCTGCCTAACAATGCTGAAGATCTAGGTTTGATCCAGACCTTGGGGGCTGTCTGTGTGGAGTTTGCTTGTACTCCCTGTGACCATGTGGGTTTCCACCCACATCCCAAAGACGTGAGGGTTAATTGGCCTCTGTTAATTGCCCTCGTGTGCAGGACGTGGGTGCAAAAGTGGAATAACAGAACTAGTGTGAACGGGTGGTCGATGGTCGGAGTGGACCTACTGGGCCAAAGGGTCTGTTTCAAAGTTGTATCTTTCAATTAATTCAATCAATCAGAAGCAGAGTTGACACTTCAGGTCAAAGAACATTTGTCAGAACTGAATCCTGAACGGAGATCAGAAATGAGTTCTGATGTCATCGAAATTTGGCATGGCAAGTTTTTGTTTTTTTCATTCTCTTTGAATATTTCCAGTTATTGGTTATTAGCAATATTTCATCCAGTGATCCAGACACACCAACTAGATGACAGTAATTTACCCACTTCGTCCACTAAGTCTACCAGTACTCATTATGCATGAGGTGGTCTCTTTTGCACTGAGAATAGGGCTATTTCCAATGGCATTGATTATAAGTGGTTGGTGAATTTTATGTGATGAAACCTCCACGAAAAGATCCATTTAGAGTTGTCAAACCCTTATCTTGATATTGAGGGAGTGCAGCGTAGGTTTACAAAGTTAATTCCCGGGATGGCGGGACTGTCATATGCTGAGAGAATGGTGCAGCTGAGCTTGTACACTCTGGAGTTTAGAAGGATGAGAGGATATCTCATTGAAACATATAAGATTGTTAAGGGCTTGGACACGCTAGAGGCAGGAAACATGTTCCCGATGTTGGGGGAGTCCATAAACAGGGGCCACAGTTTAAGAATAAGTGAGTAAGCCATTTAGAACGGAGACGAGAAAACAAATTTTCCTCACAAAGAGTGGTGAGTCTGTGGAATTCTCTGCCTCAGAGGGCGGTGGAGGCAGGTTCTCTGGATGCTTTCAAGAGAGAACTAGATAGGGCTCTTAAAAATAGCGGAGTCAGGGGATATGGGGAGAAGGCAGGAACGGGGTCTGATTGTGGATGATCAGCCATAATCACATTGAATGGCAGTGCTGGCTCGAAGGGCCGATGGCCTAATCCTGCACTATTGTCTATTGCCTATTGTCTATTTTCTACTCTTTCTCACCTTTTCCAAAGCTATTAATAGACTACCTTTTCTTGAATCTACTTGTTATCACCTTTTCTACAGCAAACAATGGACCATTGTGGGCTCCACCTTTCCTTAATCATCATTACTGGCTTTGATTTGTTCATTTCATACCTTTCATTAATTTCTTCTTTGTACCTTTTCATACCTCTGGTTTCCCTCTCCCCTGACTCGCAGTCTGAAGAAGGATCTCGACCAAACGGCACCTATTCCTTTTTTCCAGAGAGGCTGCCCGCTGAGTTACTCCAGCTTTTCATGTTTGTCCACTCATACTTGAGTCAGGTTGGATGAATCAAATGGATATATTTATATAGTGAAACAAATAGAGCATACCCTGAACAATATCGGAATTGATAAATTGGTAAACCACACTCTGCTCCTGACTGTATAAATATAGTAAGTCTGTTTATCAACTCTCTCTCTGACAAACTCCAAAACTAGCTTTCAATTCTCATGAGAGGAATAGATCAGGTAGATGCACAGAGTCTCTTGCCCAGACCTGAGGTTATAGGTTCAAGGTGAAGGGGAAAAGATTTAATAGGAATCTGAGCGGCAACCTTTTTACACAAAAGGTGGTGGGTGTATGGAACAAGCTGCCAGATGAGGTAGTTGAGGCTGGGATTATCCCATTGTTTCAGAAACAGTTCGACAGGTACATGTATAGGACAGGTTTGGAGGGATATGGATGAAGCGCAGGCAGGTGGGACTAGTGTAGCTAAGACATGTTGGCTGATGTGGGCAAGTTAATTTGCTCCTAGTGTGTGTAAGATAGTGTTAGTGTGTGGAGATCGCAGGTCGCAGTGGGCTCGGTAGGCTGAAGGACTTGTATGTCTAAACTAAACTAACTAAACTAAAGGACTGACAAGTAATGGATCTTCTTATTACAATTAAAATGAGCAAATTTTACTTTGAATTGAATTGAATTGAATTTCCTTTATTGTCATTCAGACCTTACGGTCTGAACGAAATTTCGTGCCTGCAGTCATGCATACAATGATATAATAATAAACAACAATAAACACAAATTAACATCCACCACAGTGAGTCCTCCAAACACCTCCTCACTGTGGTGGAGGCAAAAATCTTAGGGCTGCAGTCTCTTCCCTCTTCTCCCTCTGCGCTGAGGCAATTCCCCACCGGGCGATGGTACAAACAGTCCCGCAGCTCACCGAACCCCGCGAACGGGCCGGTTCAAACACTGCGGCCCGGGGTGGTCGAAGCCGCCGCACCTCCAGTCTAGCACACGCAGCCACCGGCCCGCGGCTGAACCCAGGACTCTGGACACCGCCGCCAGAACGTCGTCCCAGCCACCGGAGCACCGTCCCAGCCCCCGGACCGGATCGCCCTCACGTGAGTACCGTTCCACCCTCGGGCTGGGCCACTCCAGCGGGAGTGCCGTTCCACCCTCGGGCTGGGCCACTCCAGCGGGAGTGCCGTTCCTCCCTCGGGCTGGGCCACTCCAGCGGGAGTGCCGTTCCTCCCTCGGGCTGGGCCACTCCAGCGGGAGTGCCGTTCCTCCCTCGGGCTGGGCCACTCCAGCGGGAGTGCCGTTCCTCCCTCGGGCTGGGCCACTCCAGCGGGAGTGCCGTTCCTCCCTCGGGCTGGGCCACTCCAGCGGGAGTGCCGTTCCTCCCTCGGAAGTTTCCAGTGCTACTGAAAGAAAAGAACTGCACTGATGTAGCAGGGTGACTTGAAGTACATTACATGCACGCACTGAAAACACATGTGCAGCCAGATAGGTAATGTTCATGCTCAGTCTTTTTTATACAAAAAACAAAGTGATGAGCAGCTTTGGAATTTGCTGCAGTTTGTTAATGAAGGACTAAGAGAACTCTGCTGCTTTCCTTGGTCACATGGAAATGAAATCCTTCAGATCCATCGGGAATGGGCAGTAGAGGGCTTGATTTCCCCTTTCATTCAGACGGTACAGTGGGTCTCTGTTAACAGAGTGTTGAAGTGCCACATGGGATGATGATGTGCTCATGTCATTGAGTGGGGTGAGAACCCTCAATCCTTTAATTCAAAATTGAGAGCATTACCAATGAGCCAAGGCAAATGAGTTTAAGTGCCCGTGCTACAAATTGATTGCACAGCGACCCCATTCCATTATCAGCAGCGAAAAGCCACTTAAAATTATCTGCTGGCAAACGTTTCTCCTCATTCATTTTCTTGTCACTTCTTCTAGTCACCGAAACTAGACCTGACTGCGAACCAACCATTAAAAATGAGCATGATCGAATTTGACATCTTTTTGCTTTAAAAGACCAATAGATAGTTTGTGAACAGGGTGGGAATAAATTGATATGTTATGGATATGTTAGGGTGCCACAGTAGCGCAGCGATAGAGGTGCTACCTTACAGCACCAGACACCCGGGTTCAATTCTGACCATAGGTGCTGTCTGCACGAAGTTTGTACGTTTTCCCTGTGACCGCGTGAATTTCCTTCAGGTGCTCTGGTTTCCTCCCACACACCAAAGACATACAGGCTTGTAGGTTAAGTGGTTATTGTAAAATTATTCCTGTGTGTAGGATAATGTTAGTGTACGGGGTAATCCCGGACGGCACAAACTCGGTGGGCTGATCGGTTTCTCGGATCGGTTTCTACACTGTATCTCTAAAGTTTAAAGTCTAAAGTAAAGCCTAAACCTCGTGAAATGATGGACGGGAAATCTTGACACTCCTGCAATCACTAAAGGGGCCAGTTGCGTATCAGAAACAAATAGCATTAGGTGGCAGTGACTTCTGATGTATCCCATAATCTCCGGAAAACATCATTAGGCAAGTTCCTAGAGAGGGAAGAGGCACCTTCCTGGCTTCTGGCCAACAGTAAACCTTGGAACAGTTCCAAGGAACATAGGTTGTAAACCGTCCATCTGCACTCTTGGAATAATACTTGGAAAGCAGCCTGGCATAGTGCCCAATTGGCAAAGCGTAGCTGTAATGTTCAGCGATACAGTCATCATTACAGTTAATGGTGGGCTACCCAATGCTGCAAAAATTGTACAAATAGAATATAAAGCATCAATGCACACCACAAGTGGAATGTATTTACTAAAATAACATCACTTGGCTTAAAAGGACACAAAATACTGGTGTATTTTGAATTCCAGGACCCTTCTTCATCTAACGATGTCTAGTCCAAGTCCTGGCAACTATTTACAAAGAGAAAAGGGAATACACATCATATGATGACATTCATATCAACCTCAGAAGCCTAAAGAAAGGCTCTGACCCGAAACGTCATCTATCCATGTTCTCCAGAGATGCTGCCTGACCCGAGAACTTTGTGTCTTCTTTCTGTAAACCATCATTTGTAGTTCCTTGTGGCAACCTCAGAACAATGCTTGATTTCTCAGCATGTTTCCCTGACTCTGAAATTAGGTCGAGAACAGGGAAAAAGGGTTTCATTAAACCATATCCACATCCATTTTAATCTAAGTCATTTTTACCATTGAAATGAGTAGATGGCAAAAAATCCACCAGTTTTTGGAAGAAATAAATTCTTATTACTTGAAGGTAGGATTTGGGGATCGCCAAGTGTTCTAATGAGGTTGATGCATTCATACTTAAAACAGGACATCCCTTTGATAGCGATGTCCTACAACAGATGCCATATGCATGATGTATTATTTGAAGTTGCAACTAATCTTCCAAATAGGTAGTCAGAATCTTGACCCTTTAAGATTTTGTAGGACTTTGCATTTTTTGTATCCATAGCACAAACTAGTGCTGCCATATGGCCCACTTTTTTTCCAATAGGATGCTTGCAGTCAGACATTTACTTAACCTTGGGGGTCACCATGAAAAATAAAATTAGACTGACCCCAGATTCAGGTCAATTGATAATAGGATGACATAAATAATTAATGACCCAACATACTAATGTAGGATTTCTGCATGTGCAGAGGACACTTGGAAAATTAATTCACTCCAACAACTTGTATAGCAACTTTAGCATAGTAAAGCATCCGAGGTGTTTAATAGCATCAATCAAAATTTGACACTAATCTATGTAAGGAGCTATTAAGGTAATACAGTCAAAGGGTTATGTTTTAAGGAGTGCCTTAAATGTAGGCAGAACGGAGGAGAGGAAGAGTGGTTCAGAGAGTCAGTTCAAACTTCAGGCACTCAACAGCTCAAGGCAAGGCCATCTATGGTGGAGCAAATGAAATGCCAGAGACCCAGGTTCTATCCTGACTGCGGGTGCTGTCTGTACGGAGTTTGCACATTCTCCACGTGACCTGCGAGGGTTTTCTCCGGGATCTCCGGCTTCCTCCCACACTCCAAAGATATACAGGTTTGTAGGTTAATAGGCTTGGTATAATTGTAAATTGTCCCTAGTGTGTAATGACGCTAATGTGCAGGGTTCGCTGGTCGGCAAGGGGTTGGTGGGCTGAAGGAACTGTTTCTGTGCTGTATCTCTAAACTAAATAAACTAAAGTGCTCAGAATTCAGATTGTAGAGCTGGAAGAGATTACAGAGATAGGGAGGGGCCAAGGTTCTCACTAGGAGCCTTTGTAGCTAAAAGCATGGTGCTGGGTAATAGAACGTTTCCATCAGTTAATAAATTCCTTAGATTATTGATTAAATTGGAAATTGAAACATGTGTTATACCCCCAACAAAGCAAGTTTTGGATAATAAGAAACTTGTCTGAACAGCCCAGGCTGGATCACACAACCTTTGGTTTAAGAACAAACACATTGTTGAAATGACTCACTACAACCTGCACGTCAGAGTACAGAATCTATTCTCAGACTAACTTGATTCATTCCTTACCAAAAAGTGTTAAATAACTGAGTTTATTGTGTGAGGAGAGGAGCATTGAAAAGGTTATACATGAAAGTGGTGCCATTGTGCTTTTAGATAAATGCATTAAGTGTTCCGAAATAAATTAAGTTTGGACAAATGTAAGGACTGTAGTCCTTAAAGATAATGCCATTAAATAAAATGGAAGTGATAGCGATCTTGCAGCACGACACAACTTACTGTCCTTTCAGAGCATGTACAACATAGTGCTTCAAATGTGAGATTTTTATTAAGACCTCACTCCCAATAAACTTTAAAAAAAAATAGTTATTGCGAAGGAATGTAATGCGCCATTCCGTCAAGTTAACTGGGAGTTTAAATGCTTTCCAATCAGTGCTTAATCCTTTCATGCATTTTGTTACCATCCAAATTTAATTTCCATCAAATCCCCCTGGATTATACCACTCACCTACACAGTAGGGACAATGTACAATGGCAAATTATCCCAATAATCTAAATATTTTTGGGGTGTAGGAGGAAAGGAGAGAACCTAGGAGAACGCCAAGCAGTCTCTAGGGGAATGTGCAAATAATAAGTTATCAGAAAATAGATTGTTAGCAACAAACATTAATATTAGAAACATAGAAACATAGAAACATAGAAAATAGGCGCAGGAGTAGGCCATTCGGCCCTTCGAGCCTGCATCGCCATTCGATATGATCATGGCTGATCACCCAACTCAGTATCCCATCCCTGCCTTCTCTCCATATCCCCTGATCCCTTTAGCCACAAGGTCCACATCTAAATCCGTCTCAAATATAGCCAATGAACTGGCCTCAACTACCTTCTGTGGCAGAGAATTCCACAATCACTCTCTGTGTAAAAAATGATTTTCTCATCTCGGTCCTAAAAGACTTCCCTCTTATCCTTAAACTGTGACCACTAGTTCTGGACTTCCCCAACATCGGGAATAATGTTCCTGCATCTAGCCTGTCCAACCCCTTAAGAATTTTGTAAGTTTCTATAAGATCCCCCCTCAATCTTCTAAATTCTAGCGTGTACAAGCCGAGTCTATCCAGTCTTTCTTCATATGAAAGTCCTGCCATCCCAGGAATCAGTCTGGTGAACCTTCTCTGTTCTCCCTCTATGGCAAGAATGTCTTTCCTCAGATTAGGAGACCAAAACTGTACGCAATACTCCAGGTGTGGTTTCACCAAGACCCTGTACAACTGCAGTAGAACCTCCCTGCTCTTATACTCAAATCCTTTTGCTATGAATGCTAACATACCATTTGCTTTCTTCACTGCCTGCTGCACCTGCATTCCTACTTTCAATGACTGGTGTACCATGACACCCATGTCTCGTTGCATCTCCCCTTTTCCTAATCGGCCACCATTCTGATAATAGTCTACTTTCCTGTTTTTTCCACCAAAGTGGATAACCTCACATTTATCCATTTTATACTGCATCTGCCATGCATTTGCCCACTCACCCAACCTATCCAAGTTACCTTGCAGCCTCCTAGCATCCTCCTCACAGCTAACACTTGCCCCCCAGCTTTGTGTCATCCGCAAACTTGGAGATGTTGCATTCAATTCCCTAATCCAGATCATTAATATATATTGTAAATAGTTGGGGTCCCAGCACTGAGCCTTGCGGTACCCCACTAGTCACTGCCTGCCAATCTGAAAAGGACCCATTTACTCCTACTCTTTGCTTCCTGTCTGCCAGCCAGTTCTCTATCCACATCAATACTGAATCCCCAATACCGTGTGCTTTAAGTTTGTATACTAATCTCTTATGTGGGATCTTGTCGGAAGCCTTCTGAAAGTCCAGATATAACACATCCACTGGTTCTCCCTTATCCACTCTACTAGTTACATCCTCGAAAAATTCTATAAGATTAGAATTTTGAGACAAACTGGATTGTCGAGACTTTGCTAGTATTGGCAATAGGAAGGATGTGAAGTTCCACAGACGGAGACACTATGACATAATGGTTCCTAGGATGAAGGATTTAAGCAACAAAATAATTCGGATAAGTTCTCCTTGGAGCAAGGAAGGTTGAGAGCAGATTTAATAAAAGATTTTGACAAGTTTGGATTGGATGAATAACAAGAAGCCGTTTTCATTCACAGAAAGACTAGGGGGACACAATTAAAGTGATGGATAAAAGGTGGTGGATGTGTGGAAACATTTATCTTCACAGAAGTGCATAAGAAAAGAAAAATACAAGGAACAGGATAGAACATTATTTACTTTATTGTGCCTTCTTTGCCAATGAGTAAGATATTTTACCCCAATTCCACTTTCCTGCACTAATCTTATATCCCTTGATTCTCTTAATATCTAAAAATCTATCAATAATTTCTTTGAATACAGCCATCAATAAAGACCCCGCATCCTCTTTGTAGAGATGTAGTACCATGCGCGTACTATCACAACGATCAAGAAACATTTAGACAAGTACTTGGATAGGACAGGTTAGAGGGATATGGGCCAAATACAGGCAGGCGAGAAAAGTGTAGATGAGACATGTTGGCCAGTATGGGCAAGTTGGGCTGAAGGGCCTGTTCCCACGCTGTAAGGCTCTACGACTATGACTTTTGAATAGATTTACCATCCCCTGGGTGAAGAACTAAGATCGGACATGTACATAATATTTCAGATGCATTTTTGCCAGGACTCTACATAATTGGAGTAAGATGTCTTTACTATCATAATCAAATCCTCTTATTATAAAATCCAACAAACTATTTACCTTCTTAATTGCTTGATGAATCTGCATGTTAACTTTCATTGATTTGTGTACAAAAATATCTAGGTCTCTCTGACATCTTTAATCTCTTACCTTTAAGATTAGACTGCATTTCTATTTTTTTATTCCTGTGTGGATGACTTCATACATTTCGACATTGCATCCATCCCCATGAGACAACTTGTCCATATTCCCTGGAAACCCTTCTCATGGACCACACTCCATCTTATCTTCAGATCATCCTGAACTTGAATACAGTGTACTTCATACCGTTGCACTGATATATACTTACGGTGGTGTTAGCTGACAGTGGAATGGTTTATTTAACATTTGCAAACTGCACTGTTTGGCTACTCAACATGGTGTTTGGGACAGTAGCACAAGGCATTGGGGGTTCAGTATTGATGTGGATAGAGAACTGGCTGGCAGACAGGAAGCCAAGAGTAGGAGTAAACGGGTCCTTTTCACAATGGCAGGCAGTGACTAGTGGGGTACCGCAAGGCTCAGTGCTGGGACCCCAGCTATTTACAACATATATTAATGATCTGGATGAGGGAATTGAAGGCAATATCTCCAAGTTTGCGGGATGACACTAAGCTGGGGGGCAGTGTTAGCTGTGAGGAGGATGCTAGGAGACTGCAAGGTGACTTGGATAGGCTGGGTGAGTGGGCAAATGTTTGGCAGATGCAGTATAATGTGGACAAATGTGAGGTTATCCATTTTGGTGGCAAAAACGGGAAAGCAGACTATTATCTAAATGGTGGCCGATTGGGAAAGGGGGAGATGCAGCGAGACCTGGGTGTCATGGTACACCAGTCATTGAAGGTAGGCATGCAGGTGCAGCAGGCAGTAAAGAAAGCGAATGGTATGTTAGCTTTCATTGCAAAGGATTTGAGTATAGGAGCAGGGAGGTTCTACTGCAGTTGTAATGAAATGAAATGAAATGATTCAATTTATTGTCATTGTCAGTGTACAGTACAGAGACAACGAAATGCATTTTTAGCATCTCCCTTGAAAGGGAGACACAGGGCGTCGCGGTGTGCCCGCGCCTGCCGCCGTACATTCCATTACAGGCAAAGGTGGGTGAAGTGTCTTGCCCAAGGACACAACGACAGTATGCACTCCAAGCGGGATTTGAACCGGCTACCTTCCGGTCGCCAGCCGAACTCTTAGCCCATTGTGCTATATGTACAGGGTCTTGGTGAGACCACACCTGGAGTATTGCGTAAAATCTGAGGAAGGACATTATTGCCATAGAGGGAGTGCAAAGACGGTTCACCAGACTGATTCCTGGGATGTCAGGACTGTCTTATGAAGAAAGACTGGATAGACTTGGTTTATACTCTCTAGAATTTAGGAGATTGAGAGGGGGTCTTATAGAAACTTACAAAATTCTTAAGGGGTCGGACAGGCTAGATGCAGGAAGATTGTTCCCGATGTTGGGGAAGTCCAGGACAAGGGGCCACAGCTTAAGGATAAGGGGGAAATCCTTTAAAAACCGAGATGAGAAGAACTTTTTTTCACACAGAGAGTGGTGAATCTCTGGAACTCTCTGCCACAGAGGGTAGTTGAGGCCAGTTCATTGGCTATATTTAAGAGGGAGTTAGATGTGGCCCTTGTGGCTAAGGGGATCAGGGGGTATGGAGAGAAGGCAGGTACGGGATACTGAGTTGGATGATCAGCCATGATCATATTGAATGGCGGTGCAGGCTCGAAGGGCCGAATGGCCTACTCCTGCACCTAATTTCTATGTTTCTATGTTTCTATGTAGCTACCATTTCAAAAATGGCAACATGATTTTAAAATAAAAGCAGGAATTGATGGAAACACAGGTCAGGCAGAAGTTTTAATAATAATGTCATAAGTGATAGGAGTGGAATTAGGTCATTTGGCCCATCAAGTCCACTCCGCCATTTAATCATGGTTGATCTATCTCTCCTTCCGAACCCCATTCACCTGCCTTCTCCCCATGACCTCTGACACCCAATCTAATCAAGAATCTATCTATCTCTGCCTTAAAAACATATATTGGCTTGGGCTTCACAACCTTCGGTGGCAAAGAATTCGACAGATTCACCACCCTCTGACTCATCTCCTACCTAAAGGAACGTCATTTAATTCTGAGGCTATGTCCTCTAGTCCTAGACTTTCCCACTAGTGGAAACATCCTCTCCCATTGTGATTTTCCAGCTGTGACATCCTCACCAGCGTAAGGGACTTCCTGCTCCATGACTGTTCAAAATGGAGGAGAATCCAGGAAAGCACCTATAATTAATTTGTGCTTCTACAATAAGTGAACACAGATGCTGTGCACAAGCAGTGAAAGAATGCACAACATCACAGGTATTCGCCCATCTCATTGAGCACCACACACCCCATGGATAGAGTCTGCCGGATCCCGCATAAGACCTCAGGAGTCAAGAGTTAAGTGTTTTATTGTCATATGTCCCAGATAGAACAATTAAATTCTTACTTGCAGCAGCACAACAGAATATGTAAACATCTATCTATAATAGTGCTTTCAGATAGTTCAGATTTCAGACCTTTCAGATATCCCAGGACCCACACACCTGGAGTGGGAGCAATTCATCCAAAGGGACTGCCAAAGAAAACTTTGATTTCATTGCATTTTGGCTGGCACCTCTCTGATACTGCAGAGTAAATGTGGGCACGTAGAGAACAGCACTAATCTCATGGGCAGTATCTGGCAGGACTCCAGTTGAACACAAAGTGCTCAAGTAACTCAATGGATCAGGCAGCATCTCTGAAGAACATGGATAGGCAATGTTTCCAATCGCGACCTTTCTTCTAACTGGATTTGAAGAAGGGTCCTGACCCGAAAAGTCAGCTATCCATGTCCTCCATAGACGCTGCCTGACTTTCTGAGTTACTCCAGTTTAGTTTAGTTCAATTTAGTTTAATATCACGTGTACCGAGGTACAATGAAACATTTTTTATGTTGCATGTTATCCAGTCAGTAGAAAGACTATACGTGATTACAATCAAGCCATCAACAGTGTTCAGATACAGGATAAAGGGAATAATGTTTAGTGTAAGATATAGTCCAGTGAAGTTCAATTAAAGAAAGTTCAAGGGTCTCTAATTAAGTAGATGTTAGCTCAGGACTGCTGCTGAATTGGTGATAGGATGATTCAGTTGCCTGATAACAACTGGGAAAAAACAGTTCATGAATCTGGAGGTATGTGTCGTCACACTTCTGTACCTCTTGTCTGATGGGAGAGGAGAGGGAGTGTTAGTGGTGAGACCTATCCTTGATTATGCTAGTGGACTTGCCGAGGCAGCGTGTGTGCTATGCAAGATATGTGTGCTATGCAATATTCCAGTATTTGTGATGCCTCGTGCCTACAGGACTCTAGTTGATACAGCTTTAGCCTCCTGAGCCAGGGGTATCCATTGAAGCT
The DNA here is from genome assembly GCF_028641065.1 of Leucoraja erinaceus. Classification (NCBI taxonomy): domain Eukaryota; kingdom Metazoa; phylum Chordata; class Chondrichthyes; order Rajiformes; family Rajidae; genus Leucoraja; species Leucoraja erinaceus. The sequence goes on from NC_073381.1 coordinate 32,989,880, forward strand.
GTGCAGTTAAAGAGAGAGAAAAAAAATCATGCTGTAGTTTTGGACTTGAAATCACAAACTCATTTTGTTTTGGTGCCCAGGAGTGATTTGAATCAGGGACTCGAGATTTATCAAATCCCCTAAGAGAAACTATCTATAAAAATTGACAGTATTTCAAGACTGCTATCATGTTTGAGAAATAAAGAGGTTTCCAAGGCTTTGAACTTTATGATAAAAGGGCAGAGGATAGTATATAACTTCCAATTAAAGTACACTGATCCTTTAAGTTGACTTGATGGTCCAGTTATCGTTATAATGGGCTAAACTTTACTGTTGAAATAACAGTGCATCTAATGGTTATTTATGCACAAATCACATGACTGCTGTGGAAACCTGCAAGTTGCTAACTGTTAGCCTTACAAAAACAACAAAAAAACGTTGCAGCTCATGAGTGAAGTACATTGAATTCCATGAAGTTGCTGAGTGAGCAAGGTCGATGCACAAATTAGTAATACCGCAGAAATTAGAGTTATTCATTGTGTGTATCCGTTTTAAAGGACTCATAAATCATTATTGCTGCTGAACAACCTCTCTGGCCTCGACAATTATCCAATATAAGTAGACCTATTACTTCAGACTTTAAGTTTTGTTCGTTTCAAAATGTGCTATTACCGAGGAGTTGGATTGTACTTACATAACAGCTCTAAACTTTCCTTAGGTCGGTAACCTGCTGAAGGTCAGCTGCTGTACTTGATTGCAACTTTGTCAAAATATTTATTTTGTATTTTGAATATGAAATATGCTTTAAATTGTTAATGCGCAGCACCCAGTTTTTCATGGTTGCATACCACACAACTGTTGATCCAATCTTCTCCACCATTTTGCTTGGGCAGCTTACAACCTCGTGGTATGAATTTTGATTTCTCTAACTACATACAAGTAGCCCATGCATCCCCTCTTTCTCCATCCTTTCCCCACCCTAGTTGTTGTACCAATTTCGCTGTTGTCTTGCTGAGTTTGTCCGTTTGTACCACTTATTATCACCTTCTCCGCAGCCAACAATGGACCATTGTGGGTTCCAACTTTCCTTGATCATTGTTTTGGCTTTGATTTGTCCTTTTGCACTCCTTTAATTCATTTTTTCTATATAGTTTTCCATCCTCTTGTTTCCTTCTCCCCTGACTCTTTCAGCCTGAAGAAGGGTCTTGGTTCCTTTTTTCCAGAGATGCTGCCTGCCCTGCTGAGTTACTCCAGCTTTTTGTGTCATCCTTCAGTGTAAACCAGCATCTGCGTTTCCTTCCTACACATATATATTCTCTCTTCTAATATATATTCTGCTTTACTATCCTTCTCACCAAAGGCGGTACAGGCTCGAAGGGCCGAATGGCCTACTCCTGCACCTCATTTCTATGTAAGTGTAAAACCTTTAGTTCCCCACATTATATGCTATTTGTTCAATGTTTGTTCTCTCACTTAATCTTAGAGACTCCATGTGCTCTACTCACAATATGCTTTCTCATCTATCTTTGTTTTGTCAGCAGGTTTGGCCAGAAAATACTGGCCTCTCCATCTACTGTAAGTCATTAATACTCTTTGTAATTAATTGGAGCCCGAGCACTGATCCCTGCGGCAATCTATTAATTATACCTCAGCCTGAAAACGACCTGCTTTTCCTGATAACTTTTTTGCTAATTAATCCTGTGGTTTCTATCCTTTATGAAAAAAAGACATCATTTGATCACACCTAGTAAATGTGTTCCTACCAAAAGAAATAACAGCTGCTATTGTGAAGCACCACCTGTTTTAAGGAGGCTACCAGAATGTGGAATATCCTTTAATCTCTTTTGAATGTAATTGCCAACTTTCTAACTAAATTACTCTCTCTCTCTCTCATGGAGCTACAGTGGTGCAGCTGGCAGAGCTGCTGCCTCATAGTGCCAGAGACCTAGGTTCAATCCTGACCTCAGGTGCTGTCTGTGTGGAGTTTGCACTTTCTCCCATGTTTCCTCCGGGTGCTCTGGTTTCCTTCCATGTGCAGGTGCAGGTTTGTATGTTTGTATGTCTCTGTAAATTGCCCCTAGTGTGTAAGTAGTTGATGCGAAAGTGGGACAACATGGAACTAGTGTGAACGAGTTGATGTGGATCCGGTGAGCCGAAGGGTCTGTTTCCATGCTGGATCTCCAAACTAAACTAAAAAATGGCATTCTCCTTGTAATCTATGGCACCCCACCATCCTGTAGGGTGATTAAACATCTTAGGTTGTGAATCACCTCAGCTGGTCAAGCTTCTATCCATGCTCATATATTGATCCAATACCATGAACTCATACCTTGTGCAGTTTTCATGTGGCATCCTAATGCATACCTTCTGGAAATATAAATACACTACATCAACTGGATCCCCTTCATCCACGTTGATCACTACATCTACTGGAATACATGATTAAGTATAAAATCTGACCCATCAACAACTGATATAGTGTCTTTAGCACAGAGAAAGGTCAACATTCTTCATGTGAATGGTGCCAGACTAATAAGACAACATGCCATGGAAGGAGGGAGGGCAGTATTTAATGAGAACTTATAAGTGATAGAAGGGTAGAAGGAGGGAAAACATTAAGGAGGCAAATTGCTGAAACTTGGAGATCTATACTCTGATGGTGGAATGCTGAATTTCAGACTGAGGGAAGGAATACTAAGGAAGAGTGAACTATTTCAGTCCAGTGGGAGGATTTAGGCAGAATTTGCAAACAAGAATAACATTTTAAAAATCAAGGCATTGCCTTGACAAAAGAATTATTTTAAAAAGCATTCAAATTAAATACACCTAGGAGAATTGCAAAAGGTTTCCCTGGATTTTCAACAGAGGAATGTTTATCAATTCCATCTTGGATGTGTACACAGCAAAGAGTAGTCCATGTAGAACATATCCAATGGCCCTTCACCCAAAACTCAGTGCCATAGAACGATACAGTGTGGAAACCAGGCCCTTTGGCCCAAGTTGCCCACACCAGCCAACATATCCCAGCTACATTAGTCCCACCCGCCTGTGTGTAGCCCATATCCCTCCAAACCTGTCCTAACCATGTACCCATCTAATTGTTTCTTAAACAGTCCTGCCTCAACTATCTCCTCTGGCAGCTCGTTCCATACACCCACCACCACCCTTTGTGTGAAAAAGTCACCCCCTCAGATTCCCATTAAATCTTTTCCCCTTCACCTTAAGCCTATATCCTCTGGTCCTTGATTTCCTCTACTCTGGACAAGAGGCTCTGTGCATCTACCTGATCTATTCCTCTCATAATTTCATACACTCTCAAAAAGATCACCCCTCATCCTCCTGTGCTCCAAGGAATAAAATCCCAGCCTACTCAACCTCTCCCTATAGCTTTGGTGGCTAAGTACTTCTGTCATTTGAAAGCATATGTTGATTTTGAACAGCCACAGACACTAAAACTGATGTACAATATAGATTAAAAGTTAACCGCTGCTTTAAACAATAAGAATTGTATGCTTAAATCCTTATTACTCATGTGTGTGCAATTGTACCAGTCATTGATTCACCCATCATTCATATTCTAATCATATTAGAGATAAGTAAAGGGAAATTATATGTTAGATCTTACCAACCATCAATCATGTTAATTTTAAGTATCATTCAATTTTACAAGCAACTGAAAAATTGCTATTTGCTAAAACTGAATGGTAGTCTGTATAAGCTGAATAGATTTTAAAAGAAAACAGGTGATTTGGAAATAAGCTGATTTGTGTTCTGGCTGTTTGACAATGACTAGTTATTTTTTACATGAACTATATCGCCTGTTCAATATTCAGGAGATTTTGTACTGCAAATTGTAGTTACAAAGAACTGCAGATGCTGGTTCACAAAAAAAGACCCAAAGTGCTGGAGTAGGTAAGGCAAAGGCAAAGTTTAAGTAACTGAATGATCCTCTCATCATCTAGAATGGAGTCCTGACCTCCCATCTACCTCATTGGGGACATTTGAAATATCTTTAATCGGACTTTATCGAATTTTATATCTTGCAATAAATGGTGTACCCTTGATCCTATATCTGTGCAGCTTGGACGACTTGATTGTAAACATGTATAATCTTTTCCTCGACTGGTTAGCATGCAAACAAAAGCTTTTCACTGTACCTCAATACACGTGACAATATTAAACTAAACTAAACTAAAACTCACTCAGTGGGTTAAGTAGCATCTCTATAAAACATGGATTGGGGATGTTTCGGGTCTGAAGTAGGGTCATGACCCGAATCATCACCCATCTGTGATTTCCACAGATGCTGCCTGTCCTGCAGAGGTACTCCAGCACTTTATGTCTTTTTCTTTTGAAAATTGTTGTCTACAGATATAAATGAAATAGTGTTTTTGAGAGTAGAACAAGATTATGAGCAATATGATGATTTTTAGGTCAAACCACTTTAAAAATGTTGCAAATCACTAATTTTGCTCAAGCCGATAACTAGTTGTTCCTGTTGGACGTGCACCAAATTTTAGTTTTAGTTTTTAATTTTTTAATAAATCAGAAAGATTGTAAAACTACAGAGAATTAAGAAATGGGAGACTGAAACAAATGTTGGATGCTGATGGGATGAATGGCCTTCTTCCATATCATAAATAAACCTGAAAACCTCAGACCTTGCCTATAATGAGTTGGAACAAGCTTTTATAATAGTTGGCAATGTTAGTCAAAGAGACATCAAAGAATGAAGTTATATGAATATAACTCAACATTCAATGGTAACATGTACTGGGGCTTGCTAGAGGTTCTGTAATACTTGCACACCATCTCAACTAGTACAGGATGAATGAAAGTAATGCCGATAAGGCAGACTGTTGCATCTCTGGGGACAGAAGGGCCCAGCTTCATATTGTTGGGTCCAGCATTAATTATGGGGTGCCAGATAAAGTGCAAGGTTAATTTCAAATTGTTATAATGAGTCCAAAGAAGAGTCTCCGACACAAAGCATCACCAATCCATGTTCTCCAGAGATACTGCCCGACCTGTTGAGTTCCTCCAGCACTTTGTGTCTTTTTTTTTGTAAACAAGCATTCACAACTTTGTTTTTATTTGTAACTAGACTAAGTTGGACCCGTTGGGTTTCCGTCACACGGGAGGCCTGGTCCCCCAACGCAACCCGTTCCCCCAATGCAATATTCCACCACTCACCCTTAGCCCCTAACTGTGCAGGCGCGCAGCTCATTTCGCTTCATCCCCAGCACCCTCCCCTCCTCCTCTTCCCCTCTCTCTTCTTTCCCTCTCCCAATCCCTCCCCTATCCCCCTCCCCCCCCCCCTCACCTCATCCCTCCCTCCATAACTCCCCCCTCCCTACCCCCTCCTATCCCTCACCCCCACTCCTCCCCTCCCCCTATACCCCTCTCCCCCTCCCCTCCCCCCTGCCCTCATCCCTCTATTTCCCCCCCTGCTTCCCACTCCTCACCTTCCCCTATACCCCCCCCCCCTCCCCACTATCCCTCCTCACCTCCCCCTCTTTCCCCTCTCCTCCTCCCCCCACCCTCTCTCCTCCCCCCAATACTCCCTTCTTTCCCTAACCTCAGTCACTTCTTCCCCCATAACTCCTCTCTGCTCCCACCCTCCTCTTATCCCTCTATCCCCTCCTCTTTCCCATTCTCCTTCCTCACCTCCTCCCTCTTCTTTCCCCTCCCTCTCTCCCTCCTCCCCCCCCCTTCCCTCTCCTCCCCCCCTTCCCAATACCTCCCCTCTTGAGGTCCCTGTCCCTAACATCAGTCAGGAATATCAGCTGCCAGTGCCCTCAGTGCCAGGCTCAGCGCCCAGGCCTCGGGATCCCCAGCAGGAAAGTCGTGCTGGCAGGCAGGTAGCTGGGCCGCACAGGGAGGCAGGTCATGGCCGGTGACTGACAGAGGAGGTGGATAATCAGAGTGGCAATGGTACTTGAAGGGGCATCACCGTCCCGGCCGTGAAGAGACCAATCTGCGCATGTGCGGTTTTAGGATTTTTAAACCTTAATAACTTTTAAAATATACCACCAATCAGAACAAAACTTGGTGCATTTGCAGCACAGGACAACTTAGCACTATCGCATACCACTTTCACAAATGTAAAAACAAAGCATACCGGAAGATAACAAGATGAGAATTTTAGTTATGTATAGATAGATGTACCTGTTATCGGTGAGTTGTTGTGGTTGCCTGTGTGTTTTAAGCTGTGTAAATTGCTAGTTGGGAGAATTTAGAAACAAGAGGTCACTGTTTAAAAATAAGAGGTCACCTATCTATGACAAGGATAGGGTGGATTTCCTTCTCTCAGCACTGTGGTGCAGCGGTAAAGCTGCTGCCTCCAGGCACCAGGAAGTCGGGTTTGATCCTGACCTCGGATGCTGTCTATAGAGTTTATACATTCACCCTAATGACTGTGTGGGTTTCCTGTGGGTGCTCCGGTTTCTTCCCACATCCCAAAGACGTTCAGGTTGCCAACAATGGACCATTGTGGGCTCCACCTTTCCTTGATCATTATTGCTTTTTGTATATCTTTCATTCATTTGTTCTATGCACATCTATATCTCTCGTTTCCCTTTCCTCTGAATCTCAGCGTGAAGAAGTGTCTCAACCCAAAGCGTCACCTCTTCCTTTTCTCTAGAGATGCTGTCTGACCCGTTGAGTTACTCTTGCTTTTTGTGTATATCTTCAGGATTGTAGGTTAATTGGTTCTGTAAAATGCATCTAATGTGCAGGATGTAAAAATGGGATAACATAGAACTAGTATATGGGGGATCCATGGTCGGCGTGGACTCGGTGGGCCGAAGGGCCTGTTTCCAAGCTGTATCTCTAAATTAAATAGTGGATGCATGTATTTGAATATTTTGAGGCATCACTATAGAAATACTGGATAAAGAAAGGAGAGGGAGGTTATCGTGGGTAGGAGGGAATGTTGTGTCAAGAGTATACTCAGATCGTCATGATGTTATTGAATGGTGGAACAGACTTGAAGGGTTGAGTAGCCTTCCAGTGTGCAAAATTCATATGTTCATGTGCTTAATGAATGATTTGGAAAAGGGAGAAAAAATATTTCCATCAGTTGGTGACTTGGAGACCAATGGTCATAACTTCACCATGAAACACAAAAAGGAAGCTGGGCTATATTTTTGGTTGGATCAGAGGTTTCCCTACCAGGAAGCAGAATATATCATCATGTTTAGAACAAGGATAGATCAGTAGCTGGAAAAGAATAACGTCACAGATTTGGTGGAAAGGGAAGGGGAATGAGACCTAGTACGACAGTCATTCAGAGTTTAAACCCACACAATAGATTGAATGGTCTTCAGTGCTGTAAAGCTCAAGTGGTTCATCTGGATGAAAGGGAGAGATTATGTTTGATTTCTGGCAATGTGGTAATGAATATGTATAGATATTTTATGGTGTTACAAAGGAGGAAATGTTATTAGTTCGCCAGCAGGGTAGGGAAATTCACGCGGTATGTACAAATATTGGGATCAGATTTGCTAATTCTTCTTTGAAAGCACCGACGTGTTTGAAGCTCTGAAACCTTACCCCAAAGTAACTCATTTTCTCACTTCCACTGTAACACAAAAGAATGCAGTACCAGATCCCTCAGAGACCGAGAGAAGAACAGGAGTTCAAGGTAATGGTAAACAGAGCTGCACCATATCTCTGTCTTTTCTTGGCCTCTATCTGCCTGTCTGTCTTTCTCACACACACACACATTAAAAATTGAAATGCTTCAAGCAAGGCTTCTACAAAATGGAATTCCTGATAACCGCCTGATGCAAAATCCAATGAGTTAGAACCATGCCGTGCAATAATATTACAGCATTGAGCTGGGTTTAAAAAATGGCTTAATGACTTTTAAGCCAAGAAATAAATATCATGCAAATAACTTAATACATTTACTGATGTAATGCAGTCTGATTTCAGCCCTGAAATTGCAAAAAAAAAGGTGAAAAAGTTTACTGGAAAAGATAGACTGTAAATTTGAGTTTGAGTTTAATTTATTGTCACATGCAGCGATGTACAGTGAAAGACAATACATGTTACAATCGAGCCATCCAGAGTGTACAGATACATGATAAAGGGAATAACGTGAATAATGTTTAGTGCAAGATAAAGCCAGTAAAATCTGATCAATGATAGTCCGAGGGTCTCCAATGAAGTAGATAATAGCTCAGGACCGTTCTCTAGTTGTTGGAAGGATGGTTCAGTTGCCCGATAACAGCTGGGAAGAAACTGTCCCTGAATCTGGAGCTGTTCTTTTTCACACTTCTATAACTTTTTGCCTGCTAGGAGACGGGAGAAGAGGGAGTGGCCAGGGTTTGACTCATCCTTGATTAATTTGCATTGCTGACTGAATGCTTTACATTACAAGTTTTAACATTGTCAGGGGGGTTCATGTAACATGCCCAAATTCCCAAACATGGATTTTTCCCCGAATGGAAGAGATATAGAAACCCAAATTATTAGCCTTCAACAATCTTTATTCAATTTGAATTCAATTATAATTCAATTCAATTCAACTTTAAATATGAATCGCAAACAAAATACAAGTATCAGTACAAGGTCGAAATGTCAGTTGTGCGTCAGTCCGTAGTAGTTTACATAAAGGTGAAAAAATGGTTATGCAGCTACTAAAAAAAAAAATGTGTTTGAGAGAAGAACAACAGAATATATATCAGGAAATACAGAATGATAGAACAAAAGGGGGGTAGGGACAGGAGAGAAGTTTCTCGGATAGAAGGACTGGGCGAGTTCAGCAGTGTGATTGTGTTGTTATAGAAGCTTTTCCTCATCCAACATTGAAAAGCTATTATAATTCAAAGATTCTGTTCAAAATATGAAAGAGAAACAGAATTAAAGGCAATTCTAGGTCGGACATATCAACTGTCAGTACCTGTCCACACCTAATCATTATATTCTTTCCCCTGGTGATTTTTATGGTTATGCAGCTACTATCTTTTTAATGTGTTTTGATCTCAGAACAAACATCATATATATTATTTTGAAACTGAAGATAGACACAAAATGCTGGAGTATCTTAGCAGGCGAGGCATCATCTCTGGATAGAAGGAATGGGCGATGTTTCAGATTGTGGTGTTTCGGCTTGAGACCTTTCTTCAGACTCAATCAGGCAAGAGGGAGATACAGAGATAAGGAAATGTAAAGTGTGACAACTAGACAAAGGGGTTGGAGATCAAGTAACATGTAGAATAGATCATTGTTAGCTGGGAGAAGGTAACAACAAAGCAAACACATAAAATGTAAACAAGGACAGTCAGACTAGTTGGAGAAATGGGTTGGGGGAGGGGGGTGGGGGGATGGCGAGAGAGGGAAGGCTAAAGTTACTTGAAGATAGAGAAATCAATATTCATACTGCTGGGGTGTAAGATGCCCAAGCAAAATATGAGGGGTTGTTCCTCCAATTTGTGCTGGACCTCGCTCTGACAATGGAGGAGGCCGAGGACAGAAAGATCAGTGTGGGAAAGGGAGGGGGAGCTAAAGTGTTTAGCAACCAGGAGATCAGGTAGATTTAGGTGGACTGAGCGAAGGTGTTCAGCTAAACGATCGCTGAGCCTGCGCTTGGTCTCACCGATACATTGGAGCCCACACCTGGAACAGCAGATACAGTAGATGGGTTTGGAGGAGGTACAAGTAAACTTCTGCCTCTCCTGCAAAGACTGTCAGGGACCTTGGACAGAGTCGAGGGGGAAGGTATAGGGGCAGGTGTTGCATCTCCTGCGGTTGCAGGGGAAAGTACCTGGGTGGGAAGGGACAAGTTAACCTGGAAGTTGCAGGGGGAACGGTCTCTGCAGAAAGCAGAAAGGGATGGAGATGGGAAGATGTGGCTGGTGGTGGGATCCCGTTGGAGGAGGTGAAAATGCCGAGGGACTATGTGCTGTATGCGACGGCTGATGGGGTGAAAGGTGAGGATAAGGGGGATTCAGTCCTTGTTCCGACCGGGGGGAGGAGGAGCGGGAGCAAGAGCGGAGATGTGGGATATTGAGGAGACCCTAATGAGGGCCTCATCTATGATAGAAGAGGGGAACCCCCGTTCCCTAAAGATTGTGGACATCTCAGATATCCTGGTATGGAACACCTCATCTTGGGCACAGATGCGGCATAGATGGAGGAATTGGGTGGTGTAGAGTTTCTACAGGAAGCAGGGTGGGAAGTAACGTAGTCTAGATAGCTGTGGGAGTCAGTGGGTTTATAAAAAATATCAGTCAATAGTCTATCTCCTGTGATGGAGATGGTGAGATCATGAAATGGCAGGGAGATGTCAGAGATTGTCCAAGTAAATTTGAGTGCAGTATAGAAATTAATAGTAAAGTTAATAAAGTCAGTGAGTTCTGCATGGATGATGGAGATAGCACCGGTGATCTCACTGTCTCTATCACAGGAGATAGACTATCGGCTGACATTTTTTATAAACCCAATGACTCCCACAGCTGACTAGACTACACTTCTTCCCACCTTGCTTTCTGTAGAGACTATCCCCTGCTCCCCTGCATTTTTGCCTCAAATTTTGGAATTTTCTCCCCATTTAGAAAATAGTCTCCACCTTAATTCCTACTACCACAATGCGTGACTCCACACTTTGCTACACTGTATTCCATCTGCCACTTTGCAGCCCACTCTCCCAACCTGCCCATCCCTCTGCAGAGTCCCTGCTTCCTTTACACTACCCATCCCTCCGCCTATCTTTCTATCATCTGCAAACATGGCAACAAAGCCGTCAATTTCCTCATCCAAATCATTTGTGTACAACGTGAAGAGAAGCAGCTCCAGCACCGACCCCTACGGAACTCCGCTAGTCACTGACAGCCAACCAGAAAAAAAACCTTTATTGCCACTCTCTGTCTTCTGCCATCCAGCCAACCTGCTATCCATGCTAGTATCTGCCCTCTGATACCTTGTTGGAGGTGACGGAAATGTTGGAGGATGATATTTGGATGCGGAAGCTGGTGAGGTGAATGGTGAGGACCAGGAGAACTCTATCGTTGATAGAAACATAGAAACATAGAAAATAGGTGCAGGAGTAGGTCATTTGGCCCTTTGAGCCTGCACCGCCATTCAAAATAATCATGGCTGATCATCCAACTCAGTATCCTGTACCTGCCTTCTCTCCATACCCCCTGATCCCTTTAGCCACAAGGACCACATCTAACTCCCTCTTAAATATAGCCAATGAACTGGCCTCAACTACCGTCTGTGGCAGAGAATTCCACAGATTCACCACTCTCTGTGTGAAAAATTTAGTTCTCATCTCGGTCCTAAAGGATTTCCCCTTTATCATTAAACTGTGACCCCTTGTCCTGGACTTCCCCAACATCGGGAACAATCGGGAGCAATCTTCCTGCATCTAGCCTGTCCAACCTCTTAAGAATGTTGTAAGTTTCTATAAGATCCCCCCTCAATCTTCTAAATTCTAGCGAGTACAAGCCGATCCATCTGGTGAGAGTGGGAGCGAGAGCCGTATCATGGGACACAGAGGAGATACGAGCGAGAAATCCATCTATGACTGTAGATAGGAAACCACGTTTACTAAAGAACGAGGTGCAAAAGCACACCAAGACTAGTTGTTAACTGAGAAATAATTCCCTGTAAAAGGGAATATTTCAAAGAACCTATGGATTAGATTGGATAATAATCAGCTATCAATTGCTGTTTGGCATTATTGTGGAGTAACCAAATACGAATGTACTTCCCATCACGTTAAATTATTTCAAAAATCGGTCTTTTCCTTTCATTCAGTCTTTGATGAAATGCTATCAGTGTGATGTCTGAATTATTCTTTGCCATTTTTATGATTAGGTTATATTGGCAGAACTATTTATGGTAGACAATGTCTTGCCAGAAGAGATGCCTTTCCACAGTGGAACAGTTGATGGAGATAGAAAATAGGTGCAGGAGTAGGCCATTCGGCCCTATAAGCCAGCACCGCCATTCAATATGATTATGGCTGATCATCCAAAATCAGTACCCCGTCCCTGCTTTTACCCCAAATCCCTTGATTCCATTAGCCCAAAAATGCGTTGCAGATAATATAATCTGCAATCTCCCCCACAAATGAGGCAGACTATGCCTGCAAGGATCAAGACCAAGTCAATATTCAGACATGGGTTGATAGATGAGAAGTAATACCACTAAACTGCTGGTCAATGGTGAAGATGAACACACAATCTGCAGTAACTCAGCGGGTCACTACTCTGAAGAAACTCAACCCAAAACCGTCATCTATGCCTTTTCTCCAGAGATGCTGCTGCAAACGCTGAGAAACAGCACTTTTTGTGTCCATCTTTGGGTTAAACTCAGATCTGCAGTTCAGATTCCTACTCACTACTGTCAATGGCCAACTCCAGCAGGAGGAAATGCATTGCAGCCTCCAGGGATAATGTGCAAACGTTGTGAAACAGCAGTTCTACAAGCTGAACCAAAGATCTTAGAGCAGAGCAAGATGGGCTACTCCTGCGAAATACAATGGGCTGACGTGTAGTACGCTACAGAGGGGATCCTGGGCATTTTTCCCCGCCCATTTTAGTAACCGGAGCCTACCTGACCCGACCCGACTCGCAGTGTAATCAATGTTGCGGGGCAACAGTTTGTGTGTGGTATAGGGTTAGATTCATAATTCTGTCAGTTCATACTTCTTGTCAAAAATAAAATTTGACTCTGGTAATTCTCTTTTTTAATGTTTTTTAAATCATTTCTTTTTAAATGGCTCACAAGCAGTGTTTGAGTTGATTTTGTAGTAACTGGAACCGACCCGACTCGCAGGGTAATTGACATTGCGGGGGAAGTTTTTGTGTGTGATATAGGGTTAGATTCATAATTCTGTCAGTTCATAATTCCGTTAATTCTTGTTAAAGAATGAAATGTTTATAAACACACATACATGAATGTGATATAAATGTATATAATCATATAACACACACAATTATATTTCTTCTGATCCAATGATGAACTTTATTTCAGACTAGACAAGGGACATTAAATAAGAAACATTGTAAACCTCCCCGCAACTTCACACACACTAGGCCTTATCCCCCACCCCTCAACTACCCCCCACCCCCCCCCGGCAACCTCGCCTGCCCCCACACTACAATGTCCCCCCCCCCTATGCCCCTCCCCCCCTGCCCTGGGCCGCACACTTCCTCTCCCCGCTGCCCCCCGCTCACTACCTCTCCCCGCTGCCCCGAGCCCCACACTCCCGCTCCCCCCCACTGCGCCGGGCCCCACACTCCCGGGCCCCACACTCCCTCTCCCCGGGCCCCACACTCCCTCTCCCCGCTGCCCCGGGCCCCACACCCTCTCCCCGGGCCCCACACTCCCTCCCCACTGCCCCGGGCCCCACACTCCTTCTCCCCGCTGCGGAAACAAAGATCCGATCTTTGGCCGGAAGCAAGATGGCGGAACAAGATGGCGGGGACTGGTCGCTAAAATGGGTCCAATAATCACCCATGAATCCGCCCATGAGCGGACTACACGTTTGCGTGAGAGTAACCCATCTTGCTCCGCTATAAGATCTTTGAGCTGAACCACTGTCCCACTTATTCTGTCCACAGAGTCTTGCAAATGTTTCCCATATTCTTTAATCTGGGAGCCTGGTAATTAAGGTGAGTCTCTCAGAACTTAAAATATTCAATTTATTTGTTTTTGTATAATAATACTTTGCCAAGGTTAATAAGCCAGCTGCCAAGGTGTGGAACACGGTTTTAAACAACATAAAAACTGAAACTAGAACAACAATTTAAAATACTGGTTGGTACTTTAAAAACAAATTAATTAAAAATTAAAAATAAACATTAATAGTTTATGTATAAATCAATAAAAGAGCAGATGGTTGGGATGGATTAGTGCAGTGAGGTGGCTATCCGCCTCTAGAATACACTTGTGGCTGCTTTTCTTTTGAACATGTTGGCCCCAATCAAATCTAGTTTTGCTAAAGTTAGCGATACCAAATGTACAATATCATGCCTTTTATCGCACAAAACAGTGAGTTAATCATTTTACATTGAGCCTTGCCTGTTCCCTCCTTGCCTTTGATCTCTCTTGCAGTAGTAATTGTAATTCCCTCAAGGCATTGGCAGCTGTATATGAATATTTCCCATTTACATTAGTCGCAAAGCTCCAAAGCATTATCCCAAAATGCATTGAGCTCCTGCCCTGATAAAAGCCACATCTTAATCCTCTAATGCTACATTAGACTCTCTGCCTTTTTTTGTGACCTACTGAAACAGTAACCCAGTTTCCCGAGACATATGTCGCATAATGGATAGTAGTAAAGGAACTGGAAAATCAAACTGGATTAATCAGCTGCTCTGCACCAGTAGGCATTCAGGGTCAAATTTCCAATTTTTATGATCTACTGTGGGGAAATGGACTAGATCTTAAGACTTTGCTATTGTGTTATTCCCGTATGGTAGACCGAGTGGATATGCTTGTCAAGTGAGGTAATACTAGTAAATAAATTATGGCCATTGAAAAAAAACATAAAGGACTTGATTTAACCCATGAGTCACAGGAATACAATTTGAAGAACAAACTCACGGGCACACATGAACACCAGAAATTTTGCCAATCTGCAGATATGCAAATAATTGATTGGTGAGCAATGTGTGCATTTAATTTAGAAACTAAATTTTGACGTACACGATCTTCCAAGAAAATGCTCCTCCTAATAAATTGTTTCATGCCTTCTATTAAATTCTGACTTTTGGTGACAAAATTGATTAGCATTAGGTGTAGGAAGGAACTGCAGATGCTGGTTTAAATCGAAGATAGACACAAAATGCTGGAGTAATTCAGCAGGGCAGGCAGCATCTCTGGAGAGTAGGAATGGGTGACGTTTCAGGTCAAGACCTTTCTGAATGACTCTAGCATTTTGTGATTGACATTAGGTTTTGGATTTGAATTAAAAACTTGTATGGCCTGATGTGTGGAAACTGACATACAAGAGGACCATGTTAAAATGATGCTCTTGCTTTATTAGAACCACCTTGCACTCTCCAGGCATGAATCATTCCCAAGCAGCAACATGCAGTCGTGCTCCAGTCACAAAATATCCTGCAGAAACCCAACATGCTTTTCAGCTTGGAAGGTGGCTAGAGATCATGGAGAAAGAGGTAGGTAGGGTTTGCATGCTAACATTATAACATAAGACATTTGAATTTTAGTGGGGAGCCAAACAAAACAGTGATGTTCAGCAGGACGACAGTAAAACTAATAGGATAACTAGGGTGGGGAGGGGTGGAGGGAGAGGGGATGCAAGGGTCACGTGAAGTTAGAGAAATCAATATTCATATTGCTAGGTTGTAAACTGCCCAAGGGAAAAATTAGATGCTCTTCCTTCAATTTGCGTTTGACCTCACTCTTACAAAAATTTGCATTGGATTTTGATGGGCTTTGGTCAGGCAGCATGGAACCAATAATGGGAATCATAAAGCACTTGCCATTTAGAGCAGATGTGGGTACCACTGAGATCAAAATATGGCAAGTACAAAACAAACCATTTTCATTCACATTTGACAAAAGGAAAGACTTTCATTTCCTTGCTTTTTTTTGCATTAGTAATTAAAACCTCAGAGAAGAATGAAACATTTGGCTGACAGAACATGATTACATTTCAATAGCGAGCAAGCAGCTGATATCAGTGTCTTTTGACCTCCAGCGCATATGAAATGCATTCCAATTGCTCCATGTAACGCTTCCCTCAGGGCTTGGAATAAAAAGCATGTTATTGTTAAAAGTGTGGCGCTCCACACAGCCTCCCATAATGGCTCTTCAGAAATGTGCACGTGAATGGTCAGCTTCCTCACAGAAAGAAACAATGATAGGAGGAAATGATTTCATTGTGTAGAAATGTCTGTCTGGTGCTAGGCAGCAAGTTGAGCTCATGTGCTTCTGCGACCTAGTTCCTTGGGTGACCCATCATCATGTGCAGCCTCCACATGCCAAATCACGTCACACTGATGCTGGAGATTTGTATTTAATGAATGCACATTATGCTTCTCTGTAGACCCTTTCAGTCTTTCGTATTTGCATGCCGAGTACACAAATAGTTTTTCATGGACAGCTATGCAGATTTCAGGGGAGAGGAACTTTAGCTCACAAATTAAGTGGCATCGTGAAGTAACAATGCCTTTCCTGTGAGCATTGTGAGGCTTCCGGGGAACTGAAGTTACACGTTATATGTAGGAGGGAACTGCAGTTGCTGGTTTACACCAAAGTTAGACATAAAATGCTGGAGTAACTCAGCGGGACAGATAGCATCTCTGGAGAGAAGGAATGGGTGACCTTTTGGGTCAAAACCCTTCTTCATAGCGACTCAAAACCTCACCCATTCTTCTCTCCGTAGATGCTGCCTGTCCCGCTGAGTTGCTCCAGCATTTTGTGCTACCTTCAGTGTATAACTAGCATCCGCAGTTCTTTCCTACACAATGGATTTCTAGATGTCCTTCCACCTGCCATTATATTTATAAAAGTATTGAACTATTGCGTATCTGCAGCTGGCTAGGCAAAATGAGGCTGGCCGTCCAAAATTAGATGTGTCTTAGCCTTATGTTAATGGTTCCCATCAGACTGACAAATGGGTGCGTTTTCAAGCCCCGTTGCCAAATAACCATCAGTTGGCCAGAGACAAGTAATTGGCCAGATCATCAACTCAGTGAAAGGCGTTCTTTGGTCTGCCCGATATTTGTGAGCCTCCCAGCACAGCGAGACATCCATCAGGGAATGTTGCCGGCTGGTCCTTTCCAGACTGCCGGAATACTTGTTGAAGGTTGCACTTAGTGCAGACAACGACATGACACCGTGAGTGAAGACCATAGTCTAAGGTCCTTCCACTGAAGGACTTTGAGAAACAGAGTCTAGTGAGGGGACATCAACCAAGGAAAGCAATATCACCCCATGGAGCCCATGTGTGGCAAGGGTGTTTTATTTAAAGATAAGTGCAAACATTACTGAGTATGACACATAATTTAGACACAAAGAATGTATGGAGTTTTTGCACAGATTTTGTTTTGTATACAGTATATTTTTTTATTCAGGATGAAGCTTATTTTTGAAAAAAGACAGGCATGTTAAGATGTGAATAAGTTTTGTTTACTAACCTCTATATTTCAGGAGGAAGTTTTGTTAAATTTCTCTTGCAAGATTAAATGAAGTCCATGTTCCCATTTAAAATTTAAACACCAAACTTAAGGTGCATAACTTTTCCCAGTTTCATTTTCACCAAGTACTTTTGCAGCAGAATGAATGATGAAAGCTGCAGGAAATCGTTTGTATCCATCACAATAAATGGATGGTACCTGATATGCAACTTCGCCACTAGTAGGTTTCTAGGTCAACCCACCTTACTGTATAAATCAAATCCACTGTGTATATATACTGTCTGCTTAAAAAGTATATTTAAACGGAGAACTGAAGATATCATCAGAGGATCTGGCACGGAGACAAGGCAATATGAACAACATTAATTATCTCTGGGTGCTTCAAACCTGTGTGTTAATCCAGCTCTCTAATTACTGTGAGATTCAACACTCTATGGCAGCCCAAATCATATCACTGGCAGGCACCACAGTAAGATTCTCTATAAAAAATAAGGCAAATGGATGTTGAAGCTTGACATAATTCATTGTAACTGTTTAATTTATAACTGATCTTGAAATGATAACTCAAAATGAAAAATGCCTTTGGTCCGTTGGACTGACACATGCTTCTGTATTTAATATAGATGTAGTGTCATATTGGTTCCAATGATGAACATGGTTATAAAAGTCAGCAAATGCTAAAATTGGGCTTAATGTTTAAGACAATCCGCATACATAATAAAATATTGCACATGCTCAACTTTTAAGTGAATGTAAGATTTGGTAAAGTGCAAATGTACAATTTTCTGCTTCCTTCTACGGTCTCAGAACCTCTGAAGAAGGGTCTTGCCCCAAAATGATGACTGTCCATTTCCCATTTCCCTCCATAGGTGCTGCCATAGCTGCTGTTCCTCCAGCAATTTGTTTTTTTTTTGTTCCAAATCGCTCAAGATGCTTTAAAGCCAACAAAGTATTTTTTGTGTTGAAATGTAAGAAATATGGTTGCTAATTTTCATGCAGCAAAAATCTATAAATCTGGATGAAACCGGGGTCTCTGGTAGTGGTACAGTTAATGCCTCACAGCGCCAAAGACCTCTGGTCCAGTTAGTGTGTAGTTTGCACGTTCTCTCTGGGACCACGTGGTGCTCCAGTTTCATCCCACGTCCCATAGACCTGGTGATTTGTAGGCTAATTGGCCTCTGTAATTTTCCCCCTAGGGAGTGGAGTGAGAAAGTGGATAACATAGAAATTGTGCAAATGGGTGACCAATGGTCGATGCGGATTTGGTGAGTCGAAGGAACAGTTTCCATGCTGTATCTACAAAAAATATTAAAAAGGTGGAAATTCATCTGTGTCCCTACTGATCATGTTTTTAACAGCTGCAGTATGATAACTGCAGGAACCACAGAGGAATAACCCATGACTGGCATGTACATTGATAACAGTGGTGTCAATTGAAAATATCAATAAATCGTTGTTTATTTATGAAGGCATAGTACTTAAAAGTGGAGTGTTCCAGCTCTTTAGAGAGATAGGTCTAAAATATACAAAACACAAAATATTGGAGGAACTCATTCTGCTGCTCAGATTGAAGAAGGGTCCCAACCAGAAATGTTGCCTATCCATTGCCTCCATAGATGCTGCCTGACCTGCTGAGTTTCTCCAGCGCTTGTGTTTAGATCAGGGTTTCAGCTTCTGCAGTCTCTAAATATATATATTCAAGTACATCTCATGGCTGCCACCCAATTAAATGTGTAACATAGACAATCTCTATTGATAGTAACCAATAATGGAAATATAATATTATACTCTTTCCTTCATTTTCTAAATTATGCAGTATGCAGTAGATTTAGACATGCCATGCGTTTGGAAATTCATATTATTCTTTTCACAAATCTAATCATATTTTTAGACACATTTTCAGACTGAAGAAGGGTGCAACCTGATATGTCACCTATCCATTTTCTCCAGAGATGCTGACTCATTGAGTTACTCCAGCACATTGTGTCTTTCTTTGATCTAAACAAGCATAATCATATTTTTACCTCTACCTTCACATCAGAAGAAATATTCTTACTTCCAAATCCGCCTGACTGAAACGGTACAGTAGAGTCCTTGAGATTTTGAACCCTTCATAATGGTTTGTAGTTCCTCTGCAAACCATTTGTATTCAATCTTTAACCTGGATAAGCTACTTCACCCTGTGCGTAAATAGGTTAAAAACTGATGGCCTCTTCAGCACTTCCTAATGGCTTGTGATAAAATAACCTCAGTATTTGTTGAATTGTTGCTTTTAAGTATTTCCGTACTGCATGTCATTATATATAAGAAAAACAATAAATAGTGTAAAGACAAAACCGATGCCCCCAAGTCTTGTGGTTCAGAGCTTATTTGTAGTGTTTAATAGTAAGATTAAACGAGTACTTACCAGTATGAAGTTTGATCTGTATTTTATGAGGAGTTACGGTGAGGGATTAAGTGAAGACCCCAGCTCCAGTGCGCATGCGGCATACTTCGAAGCAGCGGTGTGAAATCACAGAATAGACACAATATTTGAAGTAAGATAGTAAAGATCACGAGACATCAGTTTATTAGCTTGATCTATATAATGAGGGTGGGAGCGGCGGGCACTTAATCCCTCACCGTAACTCCTCATAAAATACAGATCAAACTTCATACTGGTAAGTACTCGTTTAATCTTACTATTTTACTTCGGAGTCACGTGAGTGATTCCGTGAAGACTTCAAAGGTCTGTGATTTCAAACCGTGTAACAGTTTTTATTTCACTCACTGCCGAAGTTTATGAGGGAGGAAGTGTTATCGTAATCACCAGTGGATCTGCTTTCAAAAGAAACAGAAAGGTATTTGTTAACAATAACAACATAACAGAGCTCCTCTGAGCTTAAATTAATATTGCAGTTTGTAATATTCTCCTGCAATTAAATCAGGTTTATCAACGGTTTATAATAAAAAATGTTCTGAACGCCGTTTCCTTGACCATTCTGTTGTATTGAAAATGTGGTCAACCGGAACGTCCATTCGTTCAGCCGCTGATACCAATGCTGCCCTAGTGGAATGGGATTAAATGTATTATTATCTATTCCGGCAGCTTTCAGTACCTGTTTGAGCCACCTGGAGTGGTTTGGCTCGTACCCCGTCTTGGGTTACTGTGGTTGACCCATAGGCTTTCATCTCCCTCTAAGATTGTGGGTTGTGTCTATATACAGTAGTAGATGGGTCACCACACTCAACCTGGACTCTGGTGGGTAGGCCCGGAATCCCACCAGTGAATAGGGCGTTCCTGGTCCATAAGCCATATAACGACTACAGCACGGAAAAACACAGGCGATCTCGACCCTACTAGTTCGTGCCGAACTCATAACCTCGCGTAGTCCCATATACCTGCGAGTTAGATTTTACCAGACCTAAATATGAACGTGATGCGTCTGGGGTAATCACCATGTTATCCAGTCTAGTTTATGGAGTGACCGGAATCTTGAGCGTGTACGAGAGCCATAAGCATGAGCGTTTTTTAAAACATAGATTAGCAAGCTGAGGGATCTGGCTGGTGCCATTCTCTGAGATATGTCAATATCACACCAATATCCCATACATGGGTATATACCTGGGTGTTTGGGGCTTATATCATAGTTGCCCTTCATAAGTTTACCTTCAGTGGATGGGATCCCATGCTCTGTTGACATGCTGTTTTAGATAAGCAGATAAGGCGCTCCATGCTGTATTTACGGCACTGTAACTTACTTTTTAGTCATGGTGTAGATGTTCCAGGAACTTCAATACGTCAGTGGTTGAATAGTTCGGGATGTTGTCCCTGCGTCGTGGTAGTATTTTAACCATGTTAACTTTTAGTGACTGTTCGCAGGGATGCCGACATGGTGGTAATGGTTCCTTTGGATAATCCCAGTCCCTGGTAAGGTCTATTGAAAACCTGCACCCAGGAGTTTGATGTTCCCCTGGCATGGGTGGCTTGTGCCTGATACTGGGTTGAGTCAGCAACCATGGTCCACTAGGGAAATCCATAGGTGACTCGCCCACCGTGTCGTAATGAACTGGGAACCATGGCTGTGTAGGCCGGTCGGGCATGATCAATATCTCGGAGACAGATCCCATCTGTATTGTAAAGTGCCCGTCTGAAGAGGCAGAAGGGAGGAAGGCAAAGCAAAATTCCCCCTTCCAGCGTGTAGGCATCTATCGCTGCTGCCTCTAATCTGGTTCGTCAGTCACATACATAGGTTACTGGTGATTCCGACTTGTGCAACCAATTGATATCTGGCTTTCAAACTGCTTAATAACTTTAGCAGATATTTTGGGTTTGACATCTATTCAATGTAATCATAAATTTTACCCCGTGACATGGTGTCTCCCACTGTGTTCTAGCTTCCTAGGACATAGGCAGCTGATAGTTAAAATGTCTTTTGACACACCATTGCCAGATTTGTTTGACCAATTTGTTGCACAATAATAATTATTATGCTCCCCATATGGTTGATATAAGCCACCACCATAGTATTATCAATCCATAACCACATATGTACGTGCTGCATTTGAAATGGATATGCTCTTTAGCCCAATAGGCGATCACCAATCCCAAGTAGTTGATGCCCGGTATGTGTAGTAACGATGTTTGTGAATTGGTCCATCTGTTACCTGAGCTGGATATGGAGTTTAGTTGCTCCCCAGCCTAAAGTACTGGCATTGGTTTTTAAATAACCAAGTTGGGATTGGTGATGATAATAGGGCTGAAAACTATGCCAACTATATGTCTGCCCACCACCTTAATTGTGATATAGCTTCAGTGGGTACATTCATGATTTGATTATAGTGACCCAAGTATCTTGGCAAAGTAACAGTCATATGGACGGAATTATTATTGAAGCCCAGATAATCCTTGGTAGTAACGCTTCAATTCTGGTTTATCTGGGCGTGGGATGAACCTCAGCTTTAGGGAGCTGTTTCGTAGCTAGAACTGCTGCCACAGCTAATTCCTTTGTTTCCCCTAATATGAGGATATCATCCAATATGTGCCATGATTATGCTTGTTTTCTTAATATTTTCATGGCCATTTATAATAGTTTAGGGCTGAGGTTTAGACCATATGAAATGCTATATGCTCCCATGGTTGCCCTAACCGGGATATCCATGATCCAGGTAAATATTTAGGTATCTATAATGATCCTAGTGTATGGGTATAAGATAGTTAGCATCTTCCATATCAATGCTCCCCATAGGTATCCTTGGGAGATCAGATGTCTGGCAGTGACAAACCCCCGTCTCCATCTTAAAGTGGATATACTCAACAGATTTATTTAGTGATATTAGATCAATGATGATGCTACATTCATCATCTTTTATAGTTTTGGTGAATATATTCGATACAAATTCCAATGGTTCATTTTTTACTCCCATGATCCGTTTAGTAATGAGCCTGTTTAGTTCAGCTTGCCTTCTCACTTCTCTTTTCTTAGAGGGAGAAAATGCCCTTTGGGCGCATTGCTGAACTGGCGGTAAAATGCCCAATTTGAATTCGTTTTTATCCTCTAATACTGTTGAGTATATTTTAGTTATTTGTGACAGCATCCCATGCTTTATCCACAAGTGTGAATGCCCCCCCCCCCCATGCAGTTAGTAGAACACCCTGTTTTAGTGTAAACTGGGAGGAACCAGACTACCTACCTCCATGCTTGTTGTTTTTCATGAAGGCGTAGTTTGCTGGTATGCTGGTGCTGTCGGTGGGGCGGCGCATCTTCCCACGGCTCCGCTCTGGGCCCCGTCTAAAAAGAACTATGGGTTCTGTAGAATTCACTGCTTGTCTGCGAGTCTACTAGACCCAGCTGCCTGCGGATTTGCCTCTGGAAAGGCCTGCTCCTGCAGGGCTTTTGTTGGGAAGATGGTCGCGTGGAGGAGCCATGTAGTGGCCCACGACACCCAATAGCTCTTCCTGATCCTGCTCCCCTGGCATACTGCTGTTCTCGTCCGCCTGCCCAGCGCTTAAGCCAGCCCAGCCCTGGCCTCCTTAGCTAGCCTCTAAAAAGGGAGCAAAAGGGGTGCGCTAAATTGGAGGAGGCATAGCTCAAACTCCGCTGTTGCATCAATCCCTCGACAAGGGAGATGGCTAGTGCAATAGCACTGGGGTAGGAGTCAGCTCCCTTGGCATTCAGCCAGTGCCCCTTTTCTCCTGGAGGTAAATTCCATGACCTCCTCTGGCTTGGGGAGACAGATACTCTATTCTTGCTGTCTTCAACCTGTGCCAGTTTTGGAGGAAGTTGTAGAACCTGTAAATTGGTAAGATTTTCCCCTTACCTGTATGTAGAGGCTGCCTGCCATTTTTCAGGCGGCATTGTGGCGGTTCCCGGGCGGCGATTCTCCTGGTCAGGAGTCTGCAGGGCTGCCGGTCGGGTTTTTAAACTTCCCGCCGGTCCGCTGCTGTTACCAAACAGCTGTTCAGCGGACCGGCATTAGCGCAGCTCCTTGCAGCGGTCCGCAGTGTTTGCGGTCCGGGTAGCACCTTTTCCCCGTCACTGTTGGCCCCACGCTGGAGTCGAAACGGGGCCCGCTCACCATGCCTCACTTTGCTCCCCCTGGAGCAAAAACCACAAGGCCCGATTAAGGTAAGTACTTACCTCACGTCCTTGGATGCGGGAGCGCCCGACTCCCGGTGGCCGCGTTCTGCACGCTGTGCGATTATGCCGCATGCGCACTGGAGCTGGGGTCTTCACGGAATCACTCACGTGACTCCGAAGTAAAAAAGCCTAACAGATGTAGGGAAGAAGCTGTTCCTGAACCTGGACATTGCAGTTTTCAGGCTCCTATACCTGGCAGGAGTGAAATAAGAGTGTGGCCAGGATGGTGTGGGTCTCTGACGATGCTGGCTGCCTTTTTGAGGCAGCGACTCTTGTAGATCCCTTTGATGTTGGGTCAGTACTCGTGATGGACTGGGGTTGCTTGCTGTAAATGTCCACATATCGCACAGCATCCACTCTTTTGCAATCCTATGCTCAGTTTCTATTTGTTTATTGTTTCGTTCCTATAGCATGCAGGTCCTTTTACTCAAAACCAGCACGATGCAATAAAGCAGAGCACTGAGATACTGGAAATCTGAAGTAAGTCTGTACTTCTAACTCTGCTATTGGGTTCTGTTTATAAATGATTAAAAAGAGCTTTGAAGTCCTTGTCATGGTTCATCCCGAGCAGCTCCATAACTGATGACTCCTTGATTTACGAGTTGTTCCCAGGGACACATATGGAAATGGACTCAAGTGCTGCTCGAAGACCATCAACTCACTGAAAGATGCTCTTTGCCCGAAAAATGGTAATCTCCCAACACTGCGAGATGTTCATCATGGAATGTTGCTGACTGGCCCATTCCAGACTGCAAGAATATGTGCTGACAGACTTACTGAAACTTGGTGCAGCCAACGCTGAGGCACTGTAGGTGAGGACCACCATTTAGCTTAGTTTACAGGCCCTTCGGCCCATCGAGTCCACACCAACCAACAATCCCCGCACATTAACACTATCCTCCACACACTAGGGACAATTTACACTTGTACCAAGCCAATTAACCTACAAACCTGTACGTCCTTACAGCGTTGGAGGAAACCTCGAAGAGCTCACGTGAAAACCCACGTGGACAGGGGGAGAATGTAGAAACTCCATCCAGATAGCACCCATAGTCGGGGTCGAACCCAGGTCTACGGTGTGGCAATTGCTGTAAGACAGTAACTCTACCGCTGCGTCACCATGCCGCCCCTGCTGCACCACCGCGCCACCCCTAGGGTCGCACTGTCCTGGCTAGGGTCCTTGCGCCGCTGAATATTGAGATGGAGTCTAGTAGAGGCACCCCCTCAAACAGGGGAAGGGATATCACTCCAAGGGGTCACTTGAGCATCACAGTTCTTTTATTTAAAGATAGACACAAAATGGTGGGGTAACTCAGTGGGCCAGACAGCATCTCTGGATAGAAGGAATGGGTGACGTTTCAGGTCCTTCAGTGACCCTTCTTCAGTGTTTTATTTTAAGATGGGTGTGAACACAATTGAGTACGACACTAATGACTGTATAGATACTGAGAATGTCTGAAGACTTTTTGCACAGTTTTTGCTTTGTAAGCATTTTTTGTTCTGAATAAAGTTTATTTTTGGAAATAAAAATAAAGGTTGAAAAGAGCATTCTCTTCCATTATCGGTGAAGCATCTAAGGTGTTTCATGTGTTGCACTAACATCTGATAAGAAATATAGCTCTGAGAGAGAATAATTCACTTCACAATGCATCAGCTTGATGGGTGAGAGAGTCATGATGAGTGAGAGAGCAATTTAATGATATTCTGTGAATAGTCCCATTCATTACAGCAGGGATTTGTCAATAATGTAAAGGAGGCCACAGTGCGAATTAATGGAGCTGCGATTAAATAGGAAAGCACGTTCATTTATAATCAAGATCGCAATTAAAATGTGATGTTTATCTACCTTACCCTAACAGAGATTTTGTGTTTTTACCACTGAAAGGAGATTAGGAATTCCATTGTCAAAGATCTGAATATTAACAAGCAGGTGAAGACAATGCTATTTTTTATTAATGTTATCACAAAGTACCCAACCACTGTCCTAATAGTGTGAAGTCAACAAAATATTTGTGTGATCAAAGTATTTTAAAAGAGCTAAAAGCAAAACATGTCCGGGAAATAATATATGATAGTTATAACTCACCAAATGGTGAGTGAAATATTCTTGTTTCTGGTTCAGAATAGTGGCACCCATTATGGAATTTGTAACTCCTCCATAGATATCTAGCAGGTGGTTGACACAGGTAATGAATAATTTACATAGTCCATTTGTATAGAGAGCGGGCTAACACGTATGAGCCCTACCCACCACACACAGAGGATATGTACATAAACCTCTCTTTGAAGAAGGCTCTCGAACTGCAACATCACACATTCCTTCTCTTCAGTAATGCTGCCTGTGCTGCTGTTATTCCAGCAGTTAGTTTGTTTGTTCTTTCTCTCTCTTCTCTCAACCAACAGATAATTTGGTCATGTAGACAAGGAACTGCAGGTGCTGGAATCTTGTGTAAAACACAATGTGCAGTAGTAACTCAGCGGGTCAGATGACATCTGTGGAAAGAATGGAACCTTTCGGGTCGTGACCCTTCTTCGGAGTGAATATAATTTGGTCATTTTCACTTTGGTGTGGTTCAAACTCTACAACTCGCGAACTGGCCGCTGGATTTTTTTGCAATAATTAGCAGTGATTTTTATTGCATTCGAGTCTTGAATTAGTAGACTTAGATTCAAGATAGTGCAGGACTGATTCACCAGTTGATTCTTGAGGGAGTTCACCACCTTTAGATATGTTTTTTTTTAAAGTGGTGCTCAACTTAGGCCTATTTTGCAAATATTAACTTCAACCGTTATCTATCTAATCAATATGACATTGGTGCTTGTGTAAATTGGTTTGTATTCCAGGTGCTCCTGAGAGCAGCATTGTATTTATTGTGAAGATAGACACAAAATGCTGGATTAACTCAATTGGGCAGGCAGCATCTCTGGAGAGAGGAATGGATGACATTCCGTGTCGAGACCCTTCTTCAGACTGATGTCAACGGGAGAGGGAGGTACATGGATAAGGAGTGTAAGGTGTGAAAATAGGACAAAGGGAATGGGGATTGAGGAAAATGTAGAATAGATCATTGTTAGCTGGGAATTAGCTACTTTTTTTTATATCTGTTCAAAGCAAACAGAGATAAAATGTAGTCAGAGACAGTAAGGCTGGTTGGAGAACTGAGGAGGGTGAGGGAAAGGGTCATTGGATATTTTTAAAGTGGAGATTGAAATGTTTTTGATTAGTACGGGTATCAAAGGTTACGGGGAGAAGCAGGAGAAAGGGGTTGGGAGGGAAAGATAGATCAGCCATGATTGAATGGCGAAGTAGACTTGATGGGCCAAATGGCTTAATTCTGCTCCAAGAACTTAAGAACTTATGAACAATCTAAGTCCAAAAAAGTATTGCAGTTACAATAGACAATAGGGTTCAGGAGTAGACCATTCGGCCCTTCGAGCCAGCACCGCCATTCAATATGATCATGGCAGTTGGATTAAATATTCCATTAACAATTTTTATTGGCTGTTTCCTTTAAATCAATAATTCCCAGTGCAAAGAGGTATTGGGTCAAAAGGTTCCTTGAAGTTGACACAAGGATAGAGAACTCAATTTGTTTGCACTGACTAAACATTTTAAAACCTCCGATCTTTTAAAGACAAGCTAAGCACCACATAAATTACTTATTTATCGTGCTTTATTTTCCCTTTTTAGATGATGTCTTGTAATTTTCCTGAAGAACATTCTCCAAAATATTCTCAAAAGCCTGCAAGTAAATAATAAAAAAGTTCATACTTTTAGATTCTTCAGGCAGATTCTTTCTGTCACACGTTGTGGGAGCCTAAACAATAGCTATGCACCGTCAATGGTCTTTTGTCATATTGAATCATTTTAGGCCTCTTTTAGCCTTTCAGATGAATGTAAAACAGAAATCACATGGGTCCATTTGAAGAAAAATGGCGATGTTTTGCATTGTGCTGGACAAAGTGCTGGATTAACTCAACGAGTCAGGCAGCATCTCTGGAGGATGTGGATAAGCAAAGTTTCAGCTCAGGTTTGATAATAGGTCCCAACCTGAAATGTCATCTATCCATGTCTTCCAAAGATGCCGCCTGACCCGACTGAGTTACTCCAGCACTTTGTGTCATTATTAAATAAACCAGCATCTGCAGTTCCTTGTGCCTACATGTGTCGTAGTATCTTGCTTAATATTGATTACTCTAGAGTCTTCACTGAAGCAGATTATCCAGTCATTTGGCCCCTTGTTATAGTGGGAACGCAGTGAGATAACTCCAATGCAGTCAGGAATTTTATTGGCTTTAAAATATCCATATAACATATAACAATTACAGCACGGAAACAGGCCATCTCGGCCCTACAAGTCCATGCCGAACAAATTTTTTTTCCCCTTAGTCCCACCTGCCTGCACTCATACCATAACCCTCCATTCCCTTCTCATCCATATGCCTATCCAATTTATTTTTAAATGATACCAATGAACCTGCCTCCACCACTTCCACTGGGAGCTCATTCCACACCGCCACCACTCTCTGCGTAAAGAAGTTCCCCCTCATATTACCCCAAAACTTCTGTCCCTTAATTCTGAAGTCATGTCCTCTTGTTTGAATCTTCCCTATTCTCAAAGGGAAAAGCTTGTCCACATCAACTCTGTCTATCCCTCTCATCATTTTAAAGACCTCTATCAGGTCCCCCCTTAACCTTCTGCGCTCCAGAGAATAAAGACCTAACTTATTCACTTAAAATACTGTGGGACATTCTGAGGTTATGAAATTTCTTCGACATCAATAGTTTTATTAATCAACCCTAAGTAGGGCGGTACAGCGGTAGCATTTCTGCCTTATGGCGCCAAAGACGCGGGTTTGATCCTGACTACGGGTGCTAGGCTGTACCGAGTTTGTACGTTCTACCCATGACCTGCGTGGGTCTTCGCCGGGATCTCCGGTTTCCTCCCACACTCCAAAGATGTACGTTTGTTGGCTTGGTATAATTGTAAATTGTCCCTAGAGTGTGTCTGATGGTGTTAATGTGGGGGGATCGTTGGTCGGCATGGACTCCGTGTTTCTGTGCTGTATCTCTAAACTAAACTAAACTAAGATATTCAGTGCCCTTTACTTGGCTGAAAGATTTTTCTTCCAATTATGTATAAAAGCCAGGAATATCCAAACAGAAATACTGATTTTATCATCAGGGAAACTTTTTCAAATGTCCCTCAGACTCAACAGAACATGCAGAGAAATGACAAGTATCCTTGGTTGACCTGGCTTCTATGTCCTTATTCCCCAGCTGCAAACACTAGTTTATATTTACAGTAGTTGATATTTCTCCGAGCAATATTTCTATGATTTTTTTCTCATGCTTTTAGTTAACACCAAATATTTTGTTCTACATTCTCTTCCATCTCTCTGTATTGTTAAATCTCTTTGCATAGTGTTTTACTCAAATCCATGTTTTCCCTACTATCATCTTTTAACAATCAGATTATTTTACTCTTTAACGATATAAATGAGACGATTTGGGGAAACAAAGGTGCTCTCTTTTCAATCATTATCACACTATGTTCTCAGGAGAAAGGTGGGAATATCACGTGGATAAAGAGCAGACACATTAACCTTCAACTGGGAAATCTTACCACACAGAATTGTGATAGAAATTCCAGATGACACCCAGAGCACTCATTATGGGGTTTTTACAAGTCAATAAAAAGTTAGTCAATGTCCGAAATTGCCATTAGTGTGAATTGGTTTATTTTAAGGTCTGTTTGTCTGAAGTGATTGCATCTGTTATTGATTAAAAAGTGATCACGTCAATTGCCGCCTGTTGGTGGGAAAGTATCAAATGTTCTTTCATCTTGACAATCGGTGTCAGAAGTACCTGGAGGCTCGTAACTGACTTATGGTCACACAATTTACTCTTGAGATAGCACAATGTCTCATGGCATCATTGTTATCTGTGTTGAGCTTCTCACTGAAAAACACTTGCTTACTATCTACATACTTGCTTATTACTGACCCCTTTCACCATATTAGTTTCTTGGGAACACTGAGAGGTTATGAAATAATTTAGGAGGGGGGGTTGGAATTTGCAAATTCACACTGTGACCACAGATGATTCTCCCAGGTGATTCAGTTTCCTTCCACATCCCAAAGATGTGTTGGTTATTAGGTTTATTAGCTATTATCTATCGCCCCCCGTGTATTTAGCTGGGGGGCCGAAGGGATATTGACAGGAATAGATGAAGTAATAGGTGGCAGAGAAATAAATGGGAAATTGGGATTTTTGAAATTGGTCTGAAGCTGGTCGTAGATTCAATGGACCAAATATCCTTTTTATACGTCATAAGAAGGAATGAGAAATTAAGACTCCCTCTGTTGATCGTACCGTGGATAAATGAGAAAAGCATTAGAGACCAACTAATAATAATAATAATAACAATAATAATAATAATAATAATAATAATAATAATAATAATAATCTTTATTGTCATTGTACAAGACAACAAAATTTTGTTGGAGC
Source organism: Leucoraja erinaceus (assembly GCF_028641065.1). NCBI lineage: Eukaryota > Metazoa > Chordata > Chondrichthyes > Rajiformes > Rajidae > Leucoraja > Leucoraja erinaceus. Next base: position 33,020,116 of record NC_073381.1, read on the forward strand.
AGTCCTCCAGCTGCACAGAAATATGAGTATAAAAATACGTTTAAAAAAGAACTATTAAAAAATTAGACTATAAACATATAGGAGTATGGGCGGGTGTGTGAGAGAGAGGGGGGGGATCAGTGTGGGAGGGGGATAGAGTTCAGTAGTGTCACAGCTCTATGGTAGAAGCTGTTTTTTAGTCTTGTCGTGCGGGCGCTCAGTGTCCTGTATCGTCTTCCTGAGGGCAGGGGGGTGAAGAGGCAGGGTCCAGGGTGTGTGCTGTCTCTAATGATGCCCTTGACCCTCCGGATGCAGCGGGTCCGGTAGATGTCCTCCAGTCTGGGGAGCTGGGTGCCAGTGATCCTCTCAGCAGTCTTAATGACGCGTTGGAGAGCTTTCCTGTTCTCTGCGGTGCAGCCAGAGTACCATACTGTGATGCAGTATGTGAGAACTGACTCGATGGCTGACCTGTAGAAGCTCACCAGCAGCTGTTGTGGGAGACATGCCCTCTTCAAGCACCTCAGGAAGTGAAGCCTTTGAAGTCCTTTCTTGGCCGTCGCCGTGATGTTGACGGTCCAGGTCAGGTCGTGGCTGATGTTGACCCCGAGGTACCTGATGTTCTGCACAGCCTCCACTGTCTCGTCGTTAATGGTGATGGGCTGATGGACGAAGGTCTTCGGTCTCCTCCTGAAGTCCAGGATCATCTCCTTTGTTTTTGCTGCGTTGAGGATCAGGTTGTTCTCACGGCCCCAGCTCACCAGGTTCTCTACCTCTGTCCTGTAGGCGGCCTCGTTGTTCCTCGCGATCCTGCCTATCACGATTGTGTCATCTGCAAACTTTAATATGGTGTTGGCCTCGTGGGTGGGTTTGCAGTCGAGAGTGTAGAGGGAGAAGAGGAAGGGGCTCAACACACAGCCCTGTGGTGCACCGATGTTCAGGGTGATGCTGGAGGAGACCTGCCTCCCCATGCGCACAGTCTGTGGTCGGCCGGTGAGAAAGTCCAGGACCCAGCTGCTCAGGTGTGTGTTGAGGCCCAGGTGGTCCAGCTTGGTGACTAGTTTATGGGGGGGGATGGTGTTAAAGGCGGAGCTATAATCTATGAATAGCATCCGCACATAACTGTCCCACTGGTCAAGGTGTGTCAGGGTGAAGTGGAGGGCCAGTGACATTGCGTCCTCCGTCGACCTGTTTGCCCTATAGGCAAATTGGTGGTGGTCTAAGGAGGGGGGGATGCTGTTCTTCAAGTGTCCCAGTACCAGACGTTCGAAGCACTTCATCACCACCGGTGTCAGCGCCACTGGCCGATAGTCGTTGAGGGACCTGATGGCTGATTGTTTTGGCACAGGGATGATTGTGGCTGTCTTGAGGCATGTTGGGACGGAGGCCTGCAGCAGGGAGGTGTTAAACAGGTCCGTGAGCACCGCAGTCAGCTCCCCTGCGCAGTGCTTCAGAACCCGCACTGGTACTCCATCAGGTCCGGTGGCCTTGTTGGGGTTGATGTGCTGCAGGGTCCGTCTCACGTCGTGGGGGCTCAGAGTCAGCACCGGTGGTGAGGGAGGGTCCCTGTCGTGGGGACTCAGAGTCAGCACCGGTGGTGAGGGTCCCTGCTGTGCCCGTATGTTGTCGTGGGGGCTCAGAGTCAGCACCGGTGGTGAGGGTCCCTGGGGTCCCTGCTGTGCCCGTATGATGTCACTGCTGTCGGCATAATCAAACCTGGCAAAAAAACAGTTCAGGTCGTCAGGGAGGGATGAGCTTTGTGCGTGTGTGGAGCTGTTGTAGTCGGTGATGGTTCTGATGCCCTGCCACATGCGTCGAGAGTCTGAGCTGTTAAAATGCTCCTCGATACGCTTCATGTAGCGGTGCTTTGCTTCCATGATGCCCTTCCTCAAACTGGACCTTGCTGTTCTGTAGGCCTCTGCATCACCTGAGTGGAAAGCTGCATCCCGGGCCTTCAGCAGACCAGTTACAGCACCATTCATCCATGGCTTATGGTTGGGGAGTGTCAGTATTGTCCTCTGTGTGGTGACACTGTTCATACAGAAGGTGATGTAATCCAATACTGATGAGGTGTAGGTGTTGAGGTCTGTGTGGTTGTTGTGAGTAGCAGCCTGTTTAATGATGTCCCAATCAGTGTACTCAAAGCAGTTTTGTAGCCTGTCCATGGCTCCTTCTGGCCAGACCATGATGGTGCGAACTGTTGGCTTTGTCCTTGAAATGAGGGGTCTGTATGCAGGTGTTAAGTACAGACTGATGTGATCGGATCGGCCAAAGGCAAAAAATGATCACACGATTGTATCCTTGGGTCATTTACAAAATGTGCATAATCTTTCAAACCTAGTTCCTTCTTATTTAGGAAGGAACTGCAGATGCTGGTTTACACTGAATATAGACACAAACTGCTGGAATAACTCAGTGGGGCAGGCAGCATCTCTGGATAGAAGGAATGGGTGACGTTCCGGGTCGAGACCATCTTCAGACTGAAAGTCAGAGGAGAGGGAAATGAGAGATATGGAAGGGAAGGGTGTGAAAACGAGAGTTCAAAGAGGTCGAAGGTCACGGAAAATGTAGAATAGATCATTATTTACTAGGGGAAGGTGACAACAAGACATTCAATGTAAATTACTAATCAGGAGGACAGTCAAACTGCTCAGAGAACTAGGATGTGGGTTAGATGGAGAGAGAGGGGAAGCAAGAGTTACTTGAAGTTACAAGTCAATGTTTACATTGCTGTGGTGTAAGCTGCTTAAGCGAAATACGAGGTGCTATTCCTCCACTTTGCATTGGGCCTCGCTCTGACAGTGGAGGAGGCCCATGACAGAAAAGTCAGTGTGGGAATGGGAGGGGAGTTAAAATGTTTAGCAACTGGGAGATCATGTAGGTCTAGTTCCTTCTTGTCGATTTATGAAGCACACACATTAAAATTCTGAACAAAAACCCATAGCAACATCATACCTTATAAAGGATATCAATATGCTGATAACAGCTGATTCCAATTCTACTGTAGTTTACAAATATATAACCAATCAAACTCATGAAAAAAAGTTCATAGTTTTAAGATTTACCCAATTAATGTTGACTTCACTCGACTTCAAAATTTTGGAATAAATTTTAATTTAGGATCTGTAATACCTTGGTTGTATTGCACAGCTGACATTATTTAGTAGCTAGCTTACTTTTACATGTGGTCCTGGCCCCATACAGTGGCAATGAACTTACTATGATTCACGCTATTCCACATGTCTTGGTCACCATTTCTGTTCTTTAGCTTTCATAGATTGCGTAAGTGGGCTAATCATCATTTAGTCAGACAAGGACAGAATAAAAGCTTGAGGTGTTTTGTTTAACAGGAAGCAAGTGATAATTAGATGAGACCGACCATTATTCAATCAATGCGACTTGTCCACTGAATCATGATTGGACCACACATCTCTGCAGTAGTGGCTCATTGTGCCTGAGTTAATTAAAGTAGTTTCTAACGATAATAAAACAGAGAGTGCTGGAAATACTCAACAGCTCAGACTGCATCTGTGGAAACAGATACAAGGTTACGTCTCATACCTGGTTCCTTGTGTAAGAAGGAACTGCAGATGCTAGTTTATACTGAATATAGACAAAAAATGCTGGAGTAACTCAGCGTGACAGGCAGCATCTCTGGAGAGAAGGAATGGGTGACGTTTCGGTCAGAAGAAGGGTCTCGACCCGAAACGTCACCCATTCCTTCTCTCAAGAGATGCTGCCCGTCCCGCTGAGTTACTCCAGCATTTTGTGTCTATATCTGGTTCCTTCATCTTCTGACCCTTTGTCAGATATACAAAAGGGGGAACAATAGCCCATTAAGGTGTAGGAGGGCAGGGGTGAGGGGTTGTCGAAAAACAAAAGAACATAAACAAAACAAATAAAGGAGTTGTGAAATGCAAACATGCTGGGCAGGTCAGATGCCCGACAGTCATTACTACATCACTGCTGAAGTCTTTGAGGGAGGATGTGTGTTATCATAATCAACCAATGAATCTGTTTGTAGAAAAACACAATGGTATTTTTTAACAATAACAACAAAGAAATTAAATTGCTCCCCTGGACTTAAATTAAATATTTGCAGTCTGTAAAATCTTTCTTGCAACTAAAACAGGTTTTTCCAAAGGCTTATTATAACATTTTCTGAATGGTCTTTCCCCCCACCATCCTGCTGTAGCCAGGATATGGTCTATAGGCACGTCCATTCTTTTAGCCGTCGACGTGAATGCTGCCCTGGTGGAATGAAATTTGTACATGTTAGTTTTTATCCCAGCAGCTTTTAGCACCTGCTTGAGCCATCTCGAAATGCTTTGGCTCGTCACCCGACCATAAGATTTTTTATGACTGATCCACAAGGCTTTTCATCTCCCTCGAATATTATGGTTGTGTCTATGTAGGATAGTAGGGTCATGGCACATAACCGTGTTTCTGGCGGGTAAGCCCGGAATTCCATGACTGGATTAGGTGTTCCTGGTCTGCTCTGTTTGATCATTCCCTGGATAACGACAGAGATCTGGTCTGGAGCTGTGAGCATGGTGTCCAGTCGCAATAGGTGTAGTGACTGGACCCTCTGTGCAGATACAAGTGCCATCAACATGAGTATTTTGAGCATAGATTGTTCCAGGTTGAGGGATCTGGCCGGTGGCCATCCCCTGAGGTATGTCAGGACCACGCTGACATCCCATGTATGGGTGTACCTTGGTCTAGGGGGTTAGAGTTGTAAATACCCTTGATTAGTTTGACCACCAGCGAGTGGGAACCCATGGCCTGTTGTCCTGGAGCTGGTTTTAAATAGACAGGCAGGGCACTTCTAGCTGTGTTGATGGCTCTGTAGCTGAGTCCTTCATCATGGTGAAGGTTCGCCAGGAATTCCAGTACGTTGGTAACTGTAGCGGTTGAGTAGGTGGTCCCTGTATCCAAGCAGTACTTCTCCCATTTTTTGATGCTGGACAAGTGCTGTTTTTTAGTGGATGTTCAGAGAGATGCTGACATGGTGTCGACGGTTTGTTATTATAATCCCAGTCCCAGAAGTGGTTTGTGCAGAATCTGCAACCCAGGAGTTTGATTTTTTCATGGCACGGGTTTCTTGTGCCCGACACTGGGTGTTAATAACTCTGGGTCACTGGGGAATACCATCGGAGTTCCAACAACCATGTCATGGAGTATTGGGAACCATGGCTGCATAGGCCAGTCGGGTACTATCAAAATACCTGAAGCAGAGTCCATTTGTATTGTGCGTAGTCCCCGACTGATGAGGCAGAAGGGAGGAAATGCATAGAAGAAGAATTTCCCCAATCCAGCGTGAACACATCTACCGCTGCTGCCTCAGGTCTGGTTCCCAAGTGACATACATAAATTTTTTTGTTTTTTTTTGGGTTTTAACATCCATTCGATGTTGTCATTAAATTTACGTGGCCTGGTGTCTGTCACTGCATTTAGCTTACCTGGCAGATAAGTTGCTGATAGCCAAATATGCCTTTCGACACACCATCGCCAAATTGTGTTGATCAACTTGTCGCATGATACCGATTTTATGCCATCCATATGGTTAATGTAGACCACCACCGTAGTATTTATCTATTTGTAACCGTACATGCAAGTGATGCATATTTGTGCATATGATTTAAACCATAAAAGTCACCCATCTCTAGATAATTAATGCCCAGTGTAAGTGGTAATGATGACTCCGGGTTAGTCCATCTATTACCTGTGGTAGATATAGAGTTAGTTGCTCCCCAGCCTTGAGCACTGGCATCTGTTTGGATAACTAACATAGGGTTAGTGATCATAATAGGGCTGTAAACTATGCCAAACGTTTTTTCCCACCACTGTAGTTCTGATATTGCTTCAGTGGGTAACTTCATGACACGATCATAATGACATGTATGTTGTTTTTGATGCAAAGGTCTGAATTATGTAGCCAGAAAATGCTGCTACCATTTTTCCAATTACTCTGTTACTTGTTGAGTAGTTGGTAGTTTGTTGACCATTAAATTGTTGCACGATTGTGCCAATTCAACTATTTTGTCTCTTGGCAATGTTACAGTCACGTAGACTGAATTAATTGTGAAGCCCAAGTAGTCCATGATTGTGGATGCTTAAACTTAGATTTATCTGGATGTAAGACAATCCCAGGGTTTCAAATAACTGTTTTGTAGCTGACACAGCTAACATAGTCAATTCCATGGTCTTGCCTACCATTTAAGACATCGCTTTAAACTGCTATAGCTGCCCCATCCAGGTAAATTTCAGGTATCTGCGATGATCCTTGTGAATGGTACTAAATAGTAAACACATTTAAGATCAATGCTTGCCATGAAGTATCCTTTGGAATGTAGTTGTTTGGCAGTAACAACTGTTTCCATTTTGAAATGTATATACTTAACAAACATATTTAGTGAAGTTAAGTCAATGATGATGCGACATCCACCATCTTGTTTGGGTTTAGTGAATATATTGCAAGGGTTCAGGTTTTCCCATGATACCCTTTGTAATTAGTCTCACCAGTTCAGCTTGTCCCTCTTGTTTCTTTAACGAAGAGGGGAAAATACCCTCTGGGGTGAATGTTGACCTGGGGGCAATTTTTCTAGTATGAATTGTATTTGTATCCACTAATGCCATTGAGTTACATGGTAAATGGTAGGGAATTGAAGAATACAGTTGAACAGAGGGATCTGGGTATAACCGTGCATAGTTCCTTGAAGGTGGAATCTCATATAGATAGGGTGGTAAATAAAGCTTTTGGTATGCTAGCCTTTATAAATCAGAGCATTGAGTATAGAAGCTGGGATGTAATGTTAAAAATTGTACAAGGCATTGGTGAGACCAAATCTGGAGTATGGTGTCCAATTTTGGTCGCCCAATTATAGGAAGGATGTCAACAAAATAGAGAGAGTACAGAGGAGATTTACTAGAATGTTGCCTGGGTTTCAACAACTAAGTTACAGAGATAGGTTGAATAAGTTATGTCTTTATTCTCTGGAGCGCTGAAGGTTAAGCGGGAACTTGATAGAGGTCTTTAAAATGATGAGAGGGATAGACAGAGTTAATGTGGACAAGCTTTTCCCTTTGAGAGTAGGGAAGATTCAAACAAGAGGACATGACTTCAGAATTAAGGGACAGAAGTTTAGGGGTAATATGAGGGGGAACTTCTTTACTCAGAGAGTGGTAGCGGTGTGGAATGAGCTTCCAGTGGAAGTGGTGGAGGCAGGTTCATTGGTATCGTTTAAAAATAAATTGGATAGGCATATGGATGAGAATCGAATGGAGGGTTATGGTATGAGTGCAGGCAGGTGGGACTAAGGGGAAAAAAAAATTTTCGGCACGGACTTGTAGGGCCGAGATGGCCTGTTTCCGTGCTGTAATTGTTATATGGCTATATGGTTATATGAGTATATACTGATCACTCGTGATAGACTCCCGTGTGTTAGTATTACTCTATATGCTGGTAGGAACCAGACCCACCTACCTCCATGGTTATTGGTATTCCTGCCGGTCCAACGAGTGTTGCACTTCATCTGACGTGGCGGTGACTTTGTGGGGTGGCACATATTCCATGGGGTCTGCTCTGGGCCCTGGTCTAAAGAAGACTTTCGGTGATAGAATGCGGACCCCGAGCTTCCATCAGTCCCATATGTAGACGTCGACTGATGGACGCGATGGGGTGCTGCTGCTTATTGTTTTTGGTTTTGCTTGTCCAGGGGCCTGCCCTCATGAGACCGAAAGCTTGTTAAGGCCTCTCCATATCCTTCATATGCTTTGTGAGGTTTTTGCCAGAGAGCAGTGGGTCTGGCTCAGTGGCTGGGGTATTGCACGACCCCAGTCACTATGATTTGTTTACGAAGGTTGTGGTCATCTCCATATTGGTACACAGAACAAGCAGACGATGTGATGGCTGACGTCAGGAGCCTGAGGACCGCTGCAGTTTTGGCTCCTGGTTCCGAATGTTTGCCCCAACGTGCCCCCACTTTTGGCTGTTTACAGCCGGCACTTTAAGGGACTCACAGTTCTCTGGAGCTGTATACCTCATTGACCACCTCTCCTGTAGGGCCTTGAACGGCCTCCTGCACGTGGGGGTGCCACGTAGCGGTCCTCCACACCCAGCAGCTCTTCCTGTTCCTGCACCCCTTGCATACTCCCGAGAACTTCAGCCATCGTCCCCTCTTCTTGACCAGCCCAGTCCTCGTACCAAAGCTACCCTCAGGTAAGGGGGAAGCAATGGACAGTGCAGAAGGCACTGTGGAGGGAGTGCCTGAACTCCCCCCTGCGAGAGTGCCCCTCACGAAGCGCGTCTCGCTGGAGCTCCTGCTCCAGGAGCTGCTCCAGCGGCTCAGGCGGCTGTCTCTCCCCTGGGTGGGTGGGGAGATGTCCCCGTCCGACAAGTCGGAAGCCACCGGCCGGACGCCTCTTCCGTGGCTTTACTTCCAGCCTGCTGCTCAGGCGCTAGCGGGCTGGGCTCGGACGCGGTGTCGGGGAATAGCGGTGGCCGGGTAAGCGGTCCTACCGCCTTGTTGCTGCCCCCCCCCCCACTCTTCCGTGGCTTGGGGAACAGGTTTGTTCTAGAGCCTTTTTTCTCTGCCTGAAAGCAGAAGGCTCCTCCTGTGAAAGAAAAACCCGACCTCAGAGCTTACCTGACAGTCCGTTTCTTTCACCCCGTAGCGGGAGCGCGTGACTCCCCCGGAGTCCAAGGGGGGGGGCCACTTGCGTCTGGACTGGCGCTGGCGCAGCACCCTGTCTGTGGACCGCAGCGTTTGCGGTCCTGGTGGCGTCTCTCCCCCTTCCGTGAACGGAACGCTCCTTGCCCGGAGTCCAACGGAGGCCGCTTGCGTCTGCTGCTTTGTTCCACCTGGAGCAACAGACAGACGCGAGTCGCTGGTTAAACTGAAGGTAAGTACTTACCTAAAGCTTCCTCTTTCAGGCTCGTAGCGGGAGCACCTGACTCCCGCCTGCCGCTGTTGCCTGCTGAAACGTAATGCCGCGCATGCGTGCTGAGCGGGTTCTTCACGGAATCACTCACGTGACTCCGAAGTAAAATTCAATATTGAGTCCACAAGGAAGATAAGGTGTTGTTTCTCACATTGATCTTGTTAAAACAGAGCATGAAGCCATTGACTGATAGGTCATGAGTGGGAGTGGGATGCAGAATTAAAGCATCAGGCAAAGGCAAGCTCAGGTCAACCCTGTGGACTGAATACAAGTGCTCCACAAAGTGGTTGCACAATCTGCATTTGATCTCCATTGTGGTGGAGACCAGGACATCTCTGTCCATATTTGCAATTCCTGTCACATGCCTGTGTTAAACCTTTTTAGTATGGCAAGGAACTACGAAGGACTAATATCTTACCTTGAGAAACAACTTTGTTGCCCAGTTTATTAGCATTTTCAGCTTTTAGTCATTATTTAACTTGGTTCTTGTTTCAAAAACATCTCACCAGAAAATAAAAATAAGTAAAACTGCCTATCTTATAAATCTGAAATGAAACCAGAAAGTGCTGGAAAAACTCAGCAGGACGACAGCATCTGTGGAAAGAGAAACAGTGAACAATTCAGGTCTGTGACCTTTGCCAGAAATGTGACAGAGATAGATACAAGATTGTTTTCAGTGGGAATTAAGTTGATGTAGAGGGATTATAGAGTGAGGGGAATGTCAATGACCAGGTGAGTTGGGTGTACCGGAATATATACCACCTGAATATCCAAGATTCAAACCAATTTGTTTATTTGAGGAAAAGTTATCAATATGTCCTAAATATTAAAACTATTGATTGTTGCTTTTACTCAAAAGGATAAAATGTGGCATAATAACGCATCGGCTTACAGCGTCACAGACGTGAGTGGGATCCTGACTATGGGTGTTGTCAGGATATTCTTCCGAGTGGCGCACCATCGAGTGTGGCAGCCTGCCAGTAGCTGTTTGTCCTTTCATCCTTTTTTTATTTTTAATCTGTCTAAAGTTGTGTTTTGGAGGTATTTTAGTCTTTTTTATGTGGGGGATGAAGGGGAAAACTGTTTTTCTCAGTCACTACCTGGTCGAGGATGCGTCTTTCCTCCAAGCCGCATCTTCGCCCCCTCCTCGCGCCCTCTCCTCATGCCCTCTCCTCGCGGTCTTTCCTGCTGGAGACCGGCCAGCAGCTTTAGCTTCAGCAGCGACGCAGCACTGGATTCCATCGCAGAGCGGGCGATGCCTTACCGGGATCGCCATGTTGGGGCTCCGGATTGCTGGGACTGCTGACTTTAACACCGTGGAGCTGTGGTCTGCGGAGCTTCCAGCCACGGGCGGCGCTGACTCTTTCATCGCGGAGCCTGGGATCCTTGCCGGGGTTGCCAGCGTTGAATCTCTGCCCAGCTCGGCCTGTGGACTTCGGGAGCCATGGTCTCCGGTAGGAAGCGGCCAATTCGGAAACTCCAAGCCGCTGAGAGTGTTCTTCCATTCGAGGGCCTGAAACATCGGACCGCCATTGCGGCAACTGCGGAGGCCTCAATAGGCCCCGACCACGGTTGAACATGGGGAAGAGGATTGAACTTTGTTGCCTTCCCTCACAGTGGGAAACGTTGATTCCACTGTGGGGGGATGTTTTTGTTTTATTCTATGGTGTTGTGTTTACCTTATTTGTGTGCTGCATGGTAACTCAAACTTCACTGAACCAATTGGTGTATGTGACAATAAATGTCCTTTGTCCTTTGTCTGTATGGAGTTCGTGTGTTTTCCCTGTGACTACATTGGTTTTCTACAAATGCTCCGGTTTCCTCCCACATTCCAAAGACATGCAGGTTTGTAGGTAAATTGCCCTTTGTAAATTGTCCCTAGTGAGAAGGATAGAACTAGTGTTTGGGTGATGGCTGGTCAGCATGGACTCGGTAGGCCGAAAGGCCTATTTCCACGCTGTATCTCTGAACTAAACAATTAACGTTTATGTCCATTATGTCTTGCTTAATAATCGGCAGGAAGGCAGCTGCTTTAGTCTGAAACGTTTTCATGACTAGTCCAGGACAAGCTGGAAATGATCATTTATGCATTCTGAACACAAGTAAAGATTTTGTATAGAATTTCTTTCATGGTACATTGAGTAACAGAAGAAAGCTTTTTATTCAGATGATAAATAGCTTCATATTCCAACATTTCTGCCTGTGTACAGTGTTCATCCTATTGATCTCTGTTTTGAAAGCTTAAATTCCCTATTTTGGATTAAAGTTATGGTAGGATATCACTTTTTCCCTCCATTTCCATATCTGCGCAGCCTTGACCATCTATTGTCTTAGGCAGTGCCTCGTGATTGAGGATGACTGTATGTGATTGATTCTAGCGTTGCTTTGCAATTTCACACAAATTACCACATTGTCTTGTTCCAATGGTAGAAAGGTATAAGTAAATTACGGACTAGGTGAATTTAATGCAGAGTTGGCACAATTTATACTTTAGATTTTAGAGTTACAGCGCAAACACAGGCCCTTCAAACCCACTGAGTCCGTGCCAACCACCCCGTACACTAGCACTATCCTACACACGAGTGACGATTTGTAAATTTGCCAGTTAACCTACAAACCTGCACGTCTTTGGAGTGTGGGAGGAAATTGGAGCACCTGGAGAACCACAGTCACAAGAAGAACATACAAACTACGTACAGTCAGTGCCCATGGTCAGGACCAAACCCGGGCCTCTGGCGCTGAAAGACAGCAACTCTACCGCTACACCACTGTGCAACCCTGAGAGTTCACCTTAGAGATGTAGAGCTGGATTCTGTCCATCGAGAAAGAAGTTGTCAAATGACACAGCTGGATTTGAAAGATGCTTCATTGGTGACCTTTTTGCAGCTCCTGAACATTTGCTGAGGGACCTCAAAGGAGTGTGGGTGTTCCGAAGATTCCCTTCGACGGCTTTGCCCAATGCTCCTGTCCCACTTAGGAAACCTGAACGGAAACCTCTGGAGACTTTGTGCCCCACCCAAGGTTTCCGTGTGGTTTCCAGAGGTTTTTGTCAGTCTCCCTACCTGCTTCCACTACCTGCAACCTCCGGCAACCACCTGCAACCTCCGGGAACCGCACGGAAACCTTGGGTGGGACGCAAAGTCTCCAGAAGTTTCCGTTCAGGTTTCGTAAGTGGGACAAGGGCATAAGATCCCAACCTACAGTGATTAAGTGCCTGAAAAGAAAGACCTGAACATACACAGCGCACCTAATGATCTCAGGATATCACAAAAAATACATTTTGTGATATATTTTTACACTGTCAACGCTATTCCAAAGTGGTAATGATGGAAGTCAATTTTCCAGAATCCAGAGATGGCACGGTGGTGTATCTGGTAGAGCTGCGGTTTCATAACATCAGAAACCCACGTTTAATCTGACCTTGTGTGGAATTTGCAGTGTCTCTCTGTGCCCACGTGTGTTTCCTCCGCATGATCTGGTTTCCTCCAAAATCCCAAAGATGTACGGATTTGCTGTGTGGGAGTGGGTGCGAAAATGGGACAACATTGAACTAGAGTGAAGATCCCATGAACAGCAACATGAAAAAGATCAGGAAATCTGCTTTTCAGTTTCAGTTGAAGGATAAACATGGACTAGTAAAGCAACAAGACACTCCTATTTAGTCCACTTGGTTCTTGCCAGCATATAATCAAGAAATCAGTTGCTGTCTTGGTTGAAAATTTCACCTGAAAGATGGAGCTTCTGATACTTCTCATGCCCTCATAACTGAACAGGGATGTCAATCTGTATGATCACTCTAAAGGAATTCGATGTCATGATTTTCTAATTCTGAGGGCAAAGCATAACCTGGAACTATATAGAGGAAGATAAAAAAACTTTGCTCAGTCCATCTGAACCTACCCGATCTCCCGGTTGCTAAACACTTTAATTCTTCTTCCCATTCCCAAACTGACCTCTCTGTCCTAACCTCCTCCATTGCTAGAGTGGGGGTAAATGCAAATTGGAGGAACAGCATCTCATATTTCGCTTGGGCAACTTACAGCCCAGTGGCATGAACGTTGATTTCTTTCACTTTAGGTAGCCCTGGCATTCCCTCTCTCTCTCTCCCTCCCCCACTCAAGTCACACTAGCTTCTTGTTTTCACCTAACTAGCAGCTAACAATGGCCTGTTTCTTTTATCATCGTTACATTTTTGCACATCTTTCATTCATTGTTCTTTATCTCTCTACTACATCATCGCCTATATCTCTCGTTTCCCTTACCCCTAACCAATATGAAGAAGGGTCTTGGCCCGAAACATCGCCCATTCCTTCTCACCAGAGATGCTGCCTGTCTCGCTGAGTTACTCCAGCTTTTTGAGTCAATCTTCTATATAAAGGAAGTGTTAGCCTCCATAAGATAATGTCCCCTCTTTTTATTTGGACAGTGTTGCTTTGTAAAATATAATGCTATGCTATGTATGACTATGTTAAGAAGATATAATAAGTGTGGTGAAAGCTAGGAAAACCTGTCAGGAATCTACTCAATATATTTGCATTCAGAAGTTCTTGGTTCTTGGTTTCTTGGTCCTCCAAAATATTCCAAATGGAATTTAAACGGGAGGTGGTGGAGGGAGGGCTTAAACCAGAAAGGGTTATTGGGAAGAATGAGCTACTTTAAGTTTAGTTGCATCTGGTTGGGTAACTATAGTAGGGTGGATATTATTTCATGCTTTAATTGTGTGGGGGAAGAACGAATTGCTGTATACATCTGTCTTTGTATCTGGGATCACAAATTGGATCGAATGCTCTCGTCTGCTCCTTATTGGTTTGGGTTTGGTGTAGGTCTTGTAATCTATGTCGAGCTGACCATTTAACATTTTGTAAAAACAGGTCAAACGGTGAGCTTCACGTCTGTCTTGGAGAGGGTTCCACCCCAGAGAATTCAGAAGTTTGGTGACACTCGCTTCTCTCTCATAGGTGTTAGTAGTTAAGGCAGAACTAGCCAGTGGAGAACGTGAAGTATATTCTTAATGTATCTCGCAGGTCTAATTTTCAAAAATACCACTGAATTTGTCCAGGATTCAGAAAATTAGACCTGTGAGATACAGTAAGAATTTTTGATAATTAACTGAAATGAACCATGAAGAGAGTACTCCACACCCACACCCTTGTACTCAGAACCTCAAGATTCTAACCGAGACTAATTGGTAAAAATATTGTTTTCAGATATTTCAACCCAAAGTTAATTGATTTTTAGTGAAATGGGCAAAAGTAATAGAGTCATAAAGTCATACTGGATGGAAACTTAGCTCAACACATCCATACAGGTCAGGACCCACATCTAAGCTAATCCCGTTTATTCACATTTGACCCATACCCCTTTAAATTGTTCCTATCCATGTTTCTAAACACAATTTATTACAAGGTCCAAATTCCCAACCATTTTTCCAGTAACAATTTGTCCTTTCTGGAAGAAGGCTTTGTTTAAGCTATTTATAGTGAATAGATATTTGATCCCTGGATTTCAATGCTGTCCATACAGAGGTTTAGTTTTAGTTTTTAGTTTTTATGGATATAAAATGGAAACAGGTCCTTTGTACCATTGAGTCTACACAAATCATTAATCAGCCGTTCATGCTAGTTCTGTTATCACACTCTCTCATCCACTCTCTGCACAGTAGGGACAATTTACAAAGGCCAATTAACCTACAAACATGCGCGTCTTTGGGATGTGGGAAGAAACCGAAGCACCCGGAGTCACAGGGAGAATGTGCAAATTGCACACAGTCAGTAGCTGAGATCAGGATCGAGCTTGCGTATCCGGCGTTGTGATGCAGCAGCTCTAATAGTAGACCCACTGTGCTGTCCTGAGTTGTATGAGTACATTTTGTGGCTTCCCATGGTTCATTTGTTCCATTTTTTGGCTATTCAGAATCTTATCCTCAGTTATATTTTTAACAATGCTACGAGAATGCAGGGTGACTTGGACAGGTTGGGTGAGTGGGCGGATGCATGGCAGGTGCAGTTTAATGTGGATAAATGTGAGGTTATCCACTTTGGTAGCAAAAACAGGAAGGCAGATTACTATCTAAATGGTGTCAAGTTGGGAAAAGGGGAAGTACAACGAGATTTTGGGGTCCTTGTTCATCAGCCAATGAAAGTAAGCATGCAGGTTCAGCAGGCAGTGAAGAAAGCGAATGGCATGTTGGCCTTTATCCCAGATTCAGATTCAGATTCAATTTTAATTGTCATTGTCAGTGTACAGTACAGAGACAACGAAATGCATTTATACAAGAAGAGTTGAGTATAGGAGCAAAGAGGTCCTTCTAAAGTTGTGTAGGGCACTAAAGAGACCACACCTGGAGTATTATGTGCAGTTTTGGACCCCTAATTTGAGGAAGGACATTCTTGCTACTGAGGGAGTGCCGCGTAGGTTTACAAGGTTAATTCCCGGATGGCGGGACTATCATATGCTGAGAGAATGGAGCAGCTGGGCTTGTATACTCCGGAGTGTAGAAGGATGAGAGAAAATCTTATTGAAACATATAAGATTATTAAGGGTTTGGACACGCTGGAGGCAGGAAACATGTTCCCAATGTTGGGGGAATCAAGAACCAGGGGCCATAGTTTAAGATTAATGGGTAAGCCATTTAGAACGGAGATGAGGAAACACTTTTTTTCACGGAGAGTTCTGAGTCTGTGGAATTCTCCTCCTCAGAGGGTGGTGGAGGCCGGTTATCTGGAAACTTTCAAGAGAGAGCTAGATAGGGCTCTTAAAGATAGTGGAGTCAGGGGATATGGGCAGAAGGCAGGAACTGATTGGGGATGATCAGCCATGATCAGGTTGAATGCTCGAAGGGCCGAATGGCCTACTTCCGCACCTATTGTCTATTAACTATTGTCTATTGTTATCTTACTCCATATATTCTTTGCAACAGTTGGTTCTGGTGCTAATATCGGTGAAGTATTAAGGCTAGCAACAGTACTGGCATAAGATCATGAGTAGGAAGACAGAATCCGTATGTATAAAGTGGAAGTAGCAAAGCATCTTCCAAACTACCTACCCATTTGCCCCATCAATCACCTCCTGTCCCCACTCTGACAGCATCTGCAGCTCCCACAATAGCCTCTTCCTGACCCAAGAAGATGACAGGCAAGAGATTGAGGCATGATAATGCATGTCAGAGTATGGAGAGGAATGGATGCTTCGTCTTTTGATGAATCTCCAGAATTGGCCTTTGTGAGTATTTTCCATTTCCAGAAAGTAGAAACAAAAATCGGCAGATGGTGGTTAATATTCAAAAAGACACAATGCGCTGGAGCAACTCAGCAGGTCAAGCAGCATCTCTGGAGAACATGGATAAGTGACGTTTGAGGTCCGTTGTGTCCCTTTGGGTCCCTTTGTGTCCTTTTTTCCCCATTTCCATGTCACTGATACCTATTGAGTATGGCTGCATTGCAATAGCCCTGTCCCATGGTACGAGTTCATTCCAAGAGCTCTCCCAAGTTTAAAAAAAATCAAACTTGTGGTAAGCATGGAGAATGAACGTAGCGGGTACACCGGAGCTTGGAGACGTCTCTTAGCGGCTCATAACGCTAACGGCAGGTACTCGGGAAGACTCGCTAATGGCAGGTAAGCACGGGAAGACTTGTGAAGATTTTTCAACATGGTGAAAAATGTCCACGAGAGCCCCGAGTACTGACGAGTGGCCATTACCGTAAATCTCTGAGTTAGAATCAGGGCAAATTTGGGAGAGCTCTTGGAATGAACTCGTACCGTGGGACAGGGCTTTAAAGCTAGGTGGTATCTTCTACAGACCAAATAATGGTAGGAAAGTGCCAATACTTAGTAGGTTTGAATTAAAGATCAAATGCTTTTCATTTGAGACCCAAGGAACTGCAGATGCTGGTTATCAAAAATAAAACCACAACGTACTGGAGGAACTCAGCGGGTCAGGCAGCATCTCTGGGGGACATGTATAGGTGATAGGTGATAGGGTCAGGTCCCTTCTAAAGGGCCTGTCCCACATAGGCTATTTTTTAGGCGACTACAGGCGACTAGGCTGTCGCCACATGGTCGCCGTGGGGTGTCACTTGTATGGTCGTGAGTAGTCTCCTCAGTCGTCCAAACAGTCGCAGCGTCTTTCTGGTCGCCGCTGGATTTTCAACATGTTCAAAAAATTTTGGCGACAGTGGGCTTGACGCCAATGAGCGTAGCTTGACTTTTCCTGACGTAGGTGCTGTCATAGGTTGTCACCAGGTGACGTAGGTTGTCGCCGGTGCTGACTTCGGTGAATTCAATTGGCGACTACCTACATCAACCTACGTCAACTGGCAACAGGTACCGGCGACTTAATTGTCTTCAGTTATCCTCAGTTGTTGCCGACAGGGTCGTAGCTTGTTGAAGATTGTCGCGGGTGGACGTAGATTGACTTCGGTTGTCGTAGGTGGACATCCTAATGGGTCGCCGGTGGTCGGTAGCTTGCCGTAGCTTGACGTCGACTCGGTGGTAGGTTGTTGTAGCTTGTCGTAGACATTGTTGTAGGGGGTCCAGTCGGCGGTTTTACGGCGACCTGCTACGACTATGACAGTCGCCGGCAGTCGCCTAAAAAATCGTCGTGGGACAGGCCCTTTAAACTTCAAAGTTGACATATCATGAGAAGATTTATTTTATTTATTTGTTCTTTAGCTAGCTAACATCAGTGAATATTATTAGTAACTGAATTCCCAATTGGCTGTGATCAGGAAATGGTGCATATGTCTATTAATGGATAAAGGCTCTTTATCCTCCTTTATGCTCCTTTAGTTGGATAGCAAAACAAGGTTATAGTAAGGATATTGATTAGAAATGAACCTAAATATAAATCTGAACTAACTATTGTTTCAAACAATAAATATCTCCACAACATAGATAGCATATTATGCCTTGTGGCATCTGGCACCAAGACTGACTGCTCTAATTATACTGACTGCTATAGTAATACACATGCACATACAAAGTAGTTGAAATAATAAGGCTGTCATGACAGATCCCATCCCAATTAAAATGCCAAGAGTAGATCTTTGCATTCTGGGGATATAATCATAGCAAAAGTATCCTGAATTGAAGAGGGAGCAAACTTCCGTTCATTTACAATAGGAAAATTACCAATCCAGAGCTGGCATTGAGTAACCCTGCAATTTTTTTTAATACAATCTGTTCCCAGCTTATTTCAGAGAGAAAATGAATGACGGTTTATTTCTCTCTCTCTTTCTCTCTCTCTCTCTCTCTCTGAATGCATCACTTTTTTTAAAAAGAGTGCACTTGTGGTATGACTTTATTTGCTTACAAACAGCACAATCCAGGATAATATCAAGAAATCAGGTTGAGCTATCACTGACATCAACATCAGAGAGGAATAAAAGTGACCATGTAATATAGGTTATAAAGCAATACAGATAGTAAAAGAGATGAAAGCGAAATGGTAGTATCATTGTTGAACATGCAAAATATTCCGATCTCAAAATTGAAAAAGATAAAAATGTTAATTTACAGGTTTGTAAAGAACAAAAATAACAATATCTAATGTGTCAAAAACATTCAAGATGCTTTTGGTTTTCCTGTACATGGGATGAAAATGGATGCACTTACTGGTCTGTCCAAACTGGAGGCCACGAATACAGGTAAATGGAGACCTTGTGGAGACCTGCCTGTCTCTTTAATTATCCCCATATCAACATCCCAGTGTAAAAGATGTCCAGTCATTTATCTCACTTTTCTTTATGGATCCCTGCCTTGTTACAAATTAGCAAGTAGATTTCTTTGTATTATAGCAGCATTTATAAGGAACTTCATCTGTCATTTGTTTTTTGTTGGTGGCCACTGAACTATCTTGCTTATTGTGACCTATTTTCTCAAAGTACTTTATGGATAGGAATTGAGTCCAGAATTCACACATACAGAGAGCCTTTTACTTTCAAATGCCTAAAAGTGGCTGATGTAAAATTAACAGAACTTCCACAACTGGTCGACAAAATTTCCAGGTCTACTCATTCTTATGCAAATTTAACTTTGAGTAAACCGTGTTTGCTCAAGAAGTTACTACATCTCATTTTACTTATTATTTATTGTGACACAAAAATGGGCCAATCAGCCCAATAAGTCAATGCTGGCTCCCCTAAAACTTATTTTCCTTTGTATACCCACTAAATCCCCTTTGCTTCTTTTGACACTATACTTACACCAGTGGGCACATTCTCATGGCCAACTGAGCTGCCAGCACATCTTTGGAATGTGGAATGAGAGTGGAGCAGATGGTGGAAATCATATGGTCACAGGAAGAGCAGGCAAGCTCCACGCAGAAAGCAGTTGAGGTCAGGATTGACAATAAAATCCCTGGAGCTGTGAGGCAGAAGCATTACCTGCTGTCCCAACCTAGCTTCCAAACACTTTCCTGAATAGTAACAAACATTCAGAAGGTTTGTTACTGAGAGACAGTCATTGTGTATCTTGTATTATTTAATTATTGCCAGGAATCATTTAAATAATAAAGCGATGCTGCCTGGCCCGCTGAGTTACTCCAGCTTTTTGTGTCTATAAATGGATAATACACATGCTTTTGTGAGCTGATATGGATACTCTTCAATTTGTCAACATTCACAGATAATCGGGTTTCAATGGTTACTTATGATGCTTAAAGAAAAGATGCGGATTGTGATATATTTGCCAAAGTTTGTCAAGAGATATAGAAGTAGAAGATTGGTACAAAGGGTGGGAATTCAGCCCAGTTAATCCATGCCAACTCCTTGAAGAGCCCATACCACTCCTTTTCTTTCTGGAGCATTCCTAAGTAGAATAGTGTTGTTCAACACAAAAGCTGGAGTAACTCAGCGGGTCTGTCAGTCTCTCTGGAGAAAAGGAATAAGTGATGTCTCAGGTCGAGACCATTCTTCAAACCCGTCTGAGTTGAGTTACTCCAGCATTCCGTGTCTATCTTCGGTGTAAACCAGCATCTGCAGTTGCTTCTTACACATAGAATTGTGTTGTGTTTGCCGCCCTGGTAAATTTTTTTGGCTTTACTCTGAGCAGGATGTTGGTAGGGCATAGAAATTACAAAGACTATCTTGTTCTATGTCAGTTTGGATCTGCAGGCTAATGAAACCCTCTCATGTTCTATCTCTGAATGTGAACCAGACAATAGACCATAAGACATGGGAGCCAAATTGGCCAAATCGGCCCATCGAGTCCACTCTGCCATTCCACCATGGCTGACCTATCTTCTCCCTAAAACCTTTGACACCTTTCCTAATCAAGTCAGGAAACCTCATCAGCAAGGCTCCACTGAGTCCTATAACTTGCAAATATCTGTGCAAGGACTCTGCCAATTTCCGTGATATAGCCGACTGGAATTCCTAGCCTGCATGATATTTCATACACTGAACCAGGGTTCCTCAAATCTGCTGGGAAGGTGTGAGGGTGATTCCTTCCATTAACCAGTGAGCTGAAATAAATTCTGACACAGGGTAAGCAAGCTTTATTCTTCCTGGACCCTGCTTTTCTTTAAATGTGTACTTAGGTTAAAAAAAAAAACAACTCGCCCTGCACATCTCCTTTAAACTTTGTCCCTCTCTCCGTAAAACTATGCCTTCTAGTCTTCCATCCTGGGAAACAGGTTTTGGCTGTCTATATGCCTCACATAATTTTATATTATCAGATTTCCCCTCAACCTCCGACGTTCCAAAGAAAATAATCCAACAAATAATCCAGGCTAGGTGAGAGTATGTGTTCGGCACGGACCAGAAGGGCCGAGACGGCCTGTTTCCGTGCTGTAATTGTTATATGTTATATATGGTTGTCCAATCTCTCCCTATGGCTAATTCTCTTTAATCCAGGCAGCACTCTGGTAAACCTTCTCTGCCCCCTCTCAATAGCCTTCTGGTGTAATCCATTTAGGACAATAAAAGAAAATACTGGCAGGATGACAATCTCATGCAAAATCTGTCAGGGGATGAGCAGATTCAATGTTTCAAGTGAAGTACCCTTATCAGAACTGGCAAAGTCAAAATGTGTGGAGAGAGGAGGAGGCTGTAGGAAATGGAGTGCATGTTTATGAATGGATTTAGACCAACATTGTCATGGTAACAATAATATTAAAAACTGGAGACAGAAGAAATAAAAAACATTAAAAAATTAGTACAACTACATTTGTGGAGAACTAACAATATTTTGGTTCTTCAAAATTGTTAATGCAATGCAATGTACTCAGGACTCAATATCATGTTCCAAGGACCATAATGTACTCAGCAGAAGGCGAGGCATTGTCCCCTGAACTTATGTTGGGCTTCATTGAAGCAATATTTGAAGTCAGAGGTCAAAATGGGTTTGTCCTCTTTAATTCTCCAGAATTAGAGTGACAGATGACTGGATCACTCATGCAGACTTGATCAACCAACTAGTAGTTTGTGTTTTTGTCTCCAGACGCCAGCATCTGCAGTTACTTGTGTTTCCACTCATCTAGAATATCATATCAGGTCAATGTATCATTCAGTTTATTTCAAGAATCCCATTAGCAAATAACCTAGCAACATTGATCCACTTTACTGTTGCAATCCATCTAGAAATCAGACACATTCAAAAAAAGGGACCATATGTAAAGCACAAAGTCATTTTCCTTATTGCAGCACAATAAGCATCATTTCCAAATAGTGCATCATTTTATAGCGATCACTCCAACATTAAAAAGATGTATTGTCATAATCTATAAATTCCTCTCTCTAAAAGAAAAAAATATGTATTGTTCATTTCATTATGTCAATGGACAGATTTATTAAGTTCAGCATTAAATGAATGAAAATCTTGTTCTGTTATACAGTACATTTCAATTATTTCTTTCCTATATTCATTCCTTTACTAAATCAAACTATTTATTTATGCCCAGGAGTTTAAGGAGAAAATTCTACCTTATACTTTGGTGTTATGCTTTTTTTTTGCTGTTTTTGTGATGAAAGGTTTAGCTGTGGAAAATAATAAAATCATGTTAGGAGCTGAGCTAAATTGATATTTAAGTAGATTTTGAATGGAAAAACATTTCATCCACCCATCCATGAGTTGTGTTAGATGTCCCAAATACAGCCAGGTGAGGTATTCACAAATCTTGTTTTACAGGCATGGCACACAGGTTTTCATTAAATAAATTAATGGCAGGCTATGTGGCCAGGGGCTGCAGCTCTGCATCCATACATGATAGCAAATAGTCAGAGATTTATTGATTTGACTCCTGCTAGTGAACCAGAACCAAATCCAACTGGTGGCCCAGATTAGAATTGTCCCAGGAGAGTACTAACCTTATGGTTGACTCTTTCTGTCGAGGGGAAGGCCACATAAGAGCTTTCAAGCACACAGAAGGATTTGAGGAGTGAGGCATACTGAAGTTTAAGGGCCTGTTACTGTATATTACCTGTCTACTTGGCCTCTCCATTGAAGTTGTTTTACTCACCATAAATGGAATGGCCGACCCTTGGAAGCAATCATTATAGTTAGAGGAGCCACTTGATCCACATTAATCCACACATTGAGGGTTAAAAGTGCTCTACAATAATGTTGCTACCTAACTACATCTTGAATTCATTTAAGTATTTTTTCAACACATCAACTCAGGAGGCATTTTGATCCATCTTTTTTTATACAGAGTTCTCTCTGTGAATCACATTGGATCACCTAATGCCTTGGCTTCCACATCTTCATCCACCCATGAATCCTATGCTCAAATTGAAATTGACCCCACTGGCTTTTAAAACAGAAACTTTGTTTCTCAATCACTGCTTCCTGATTATTTACCTTTTTCTACTTTGGTGGTATCCCCATAACCCATGCCTCAGCCCGTCATTTAAGCTTCTGGGTAAAATTGGTCGACAAAAAAGAACAAGTTTAGAACAATGAAGGAGAATTGCGCTATTACTAAATTAATTTCACAAAGAACCAACTTGCTTGTGTGAAATAGGAACAACTACATGCACAACTTAAAGGGAAGAACAGAATGTAAAACTTGATTGATGATCATCACTAAATCTGAAGAGATTGAGCAAAGATAAGGTGAAGAGGGGATAAAGTAACAAAAAGGAATTTGTCTCATTTTTCTCCTGCTTACATGAAGCTTTCTGCACGATACAACAGGTCACCATCGTGGTATGTGAGTGAATACGATGGAAGCTAAATTCTTTTGAAGAAAATGTAATGTATTTTCAGTGAGATAAAGGGAAAGAATATCGGAGAAGGACAGACTATGTCTGAAATTCAACAGTAAT
Source organism: Leucoraja erinaceus (assembly GCF_028641065.1). Classification (NCBI taxonomy): domain Eukaryota; kingdom Metazoa; phylum Chordata; class Chondrichthyes; order Rajiformes; family Rajidae; genus Leucoraja; species Leucoraja erinaceus. The sequence continues at coordinate 33,043,299 of NC_073381.1, forward strand.
GTTTGAGATTATGTCCAGATGTCTGTGGCAGTGTGTGGTCTGCAAGAATGTGCTTCAGCATTTCAGTAATCTGCTGCACAGTTTGGTGCTGCTGTAACCATTAGGAGAAAATAAGAGTCTGGGAAATTCTTCAAAAGTAAAGTGTAAGAAGACAAAGTTCTGTTTTCTATTCATTACAATGCTAATATCTGCTGCATATTCAGACTTTATCCTGTTTCATTTTGTCATTTGATTTAATTTGGGATTTCCTAAGCTTTGAGGAAATGCCTGTCCTCTTACTAAATACGTGAATGCAAATGGAAACATATCCCAACCTGATTTATATCATGGAATAAAATGTTGCTTCAAGGACATTGGTCGCAAGAATGAAGAAAATGTCGATGTGGTTGCTTACTTAAGCCAGGGTACTGTCCAATTCACCTGTACCCCATTGTGGGCATTAGACATCGTCTCAGTGTCACGGAAATTGACAGATGAAAATTAAAGTAAAAACGGAGTTTCGCTTAAAGAGGCTTTATTGCATGATATCATGCAGAGATGGCGGCAGTTAACTGCTCACCAGTTCTCTGTCTTTGCAGCAGAATTAGCCGACAGTTATATACAGTGCAGTAAACAAATTTTTATTTCTGTTAGATACAATTATACAAAAATATACTTCGTCCAAGGCTATATGTTTTCTTGTTATTACTATCTACTACATGGGTATTAATTATTTCATTAGTCATTATATACTTTTTGTTTATGTTAATCTTATTCAACAATGGATGGTTACTACAAGTCAAACATAATACAAGGGCATCTTGACATTATTCTTCCTCATCTTTCAAGCAGACCGTGCCACTGTACTCTTCCCCAAGCCCGTCATAAGCCTCAGGGGGTCTACCCAACTATTGTTTGGGTATTAATTATTTCAACTGATGCACTACAATGCTGATAACAATATTCTTCAGTCGATATCTTCCCTTTTACTCCATCTATTTATTTGAGCTTCACTTTATTGTATGTCCGTATAGTACTATTATATCTGAGTGGATAGCATGCAAAACGAAGTTATCAATGCATCACAGCATGGTTTGGGAATAGCTCCATCCAAGGCTGCAAGAAATTGCAGAGAATTGTGGATCAGCCCAGACCATTACACAATCCAACCTCCCTTCCATTGAATCCATTTAAACCCCATGCTGCCTTGGCAAGGCTACCAGCATAATTATCGATGGGTCATTCCCCGCACTCCGATCATTCCCTCTTCTCCCCACTACCATCAGGCAAGAGGTATAGAAGTGTGAAAACTCACAACTCCAGATTCATGGAGAATTTCTTCCCAGCTTTTATCAGGCAACTGTACCATCATAGCAACAATGAGAAATCAGTCCTTAGCTACAATCCACCTCATTGGAGACCCTCGGACTTTCTATAATCAGTCTTTACTGGACTTTATCTTGCATGAAACGTTATTCATGTTATTCCCTTTATCGTGTATCTGTAAACTGTGAATCTTTCTGCTGATTGGTTAGCATGTGACACTAGCTTTTCACTGTACCTCAGTATACTAAACATAACAATAATAAACCTAAAAGCTCTCCCTACATTTTTTTAAAGGGAGAGCACTGTAGCACATCAAACCTTCTCAGCCACTCACCTAGTTTATGAATGAGGTGACTGTTAATGAAGAATTGCATCGTTACTAGAAACAGATTTATATGCCTTTGGGCACTCTCATTCTGTTTGTTTATTACGTTATTTATTGAGTATTGTGATTACAACCTGTTGTGCTGCTGCAAATAGGAATTTCATTGTTCCATTTTGGGTCATATGGCAATGAAACACCATTGACCGTTGACTCTTGACATCAAGGGAACAGAACACAATTAGCAGTTATTGATATATAATGTATTTACTATATCTATTCGAAGAATGAATAGATGTATACAGTTAAGCGGGAAATATACATCAGCCATGATTGAATGGGGAGTTGACTCAATGGGCCGAATGGCCTAATTCTGCTGTTATGTGTCATGAACTTATTAATTTCTATACCCAGCATGTTCATTTGATGTTCGTTCAAAATCGTTGGGCATTACAAATCTTAAATTGATATTAACATTGATAAATTCTTGTAAGTTATGTTATCAAGGCTGTTAGACTGTGCAAAGCTGTGATCAAAGAAAATAGTCATCCTATGGAAGTTCTATTTCTTTAGTCATGACCAACCTTTGATCTGCTCCACCAACAATGGGATCCCACCACTGGCTACATTTTCTCATCTCCACCCCTTTCTTCCTTCCGCAGAGGCCATTTCCTCTGCAACTCCATGCTTAACTCATCCATTCCCACCCAAACTACCCCTCCCCAGGTACCTTCCCCGGCAACTGCAGAAGATGTAACACCTGTCGCTATACCTCCTCGCTTGATTCTGTCCAGGGACCGCGACATCCCTTTCAGGTTAGGCAGAGGTTCACTTTCACCTCCTCCAACCTCATCTACTGCATCCGTTGTTCAAGATGTGGACTCTTATACATCGGCCAGACCAAACGCACACCTTCCCACCCAAACCACCCCTGCTGAGTGAAGGAACACCTATGCTCAGCCTGCCTAAACCTACCTGATCTCCCAGTTGATTGACACTTTAATTCTCCTTCCCATTCCTACACAGACCTTTTTGTCCTAGGTCTCCTCCATTGGCAGAGTGAGGCTAAATGCAAATTGGAGGAAAAGCATCTCATTTTTCATTTGGGCAGCTTACAGCCCAGTGGTATGAGTTTTGATTTTTCTCACTTCAGGTAGCCCCGGCATTATATCCATCCCCCACCCAAGTCACACTAGCTTCTCATTTTCACCCTACAAATAGTTAACAATGGCCTGTTTCCCTTATCATCATTACTTTTTTTGCATATCTCTCATTCATTGTTCTTTATCTCAGCACATTACCATCTATATCTCTCATTTCCTTTATCCCTAACCAGTCTGAAGAAGGGTCTCGACCCAAAACGTCATGATTCCTTCTCTCCAGAGATGCTGCCTGCCCAGCTTTCTGTCTATCTTTGATCTGCCTGACAAGTTTTGTTTTTAATGCAATAAATGTAATTTTACAGAAAATTGATTCTAACATATTGTTTAATACCATTTAGTAATATCATCCTCTTTTAATGTCACCTGCCTGCTCGCTATCTCCATTTGTGGTAACTGGGAAATACCTGGAGTAATATGAACAGTTTTGGTTGCCTTGCCAAATAAAACATATGCTTGCCATAGAATGAGTTCCCCAGCCTGATTCCTGAGACGACAGTAGTGTCATATGAGGAGTGGTTGAATTACCTAGGGCTGTGGTCAATTAGACCTCCTCAAGTTTAAAAGAAAAAGAAGAACTTTCATAGAACCATAAATGATTCTGACAAACTTCATAAGGCTGAAGATAGACACAAAATGCTGGAGTAACAACAGGACAGGCGGCATCTTTGGTGAGAAGGAATAGGTGACCATTCAGGTTGAGATCCTTCTTCAGGCTGGATGCAGGATGTTTCCCTTTGCTGAGGATCTAGAACCAGAGTTCACAGTCATGGGATGAGACTGAAATCAAGATAAATGTAATTCTGTGTTTCAGAGGATGATGGGCCTGTGGACCTTCACTACCAGAGGAGTCTTCAGAACTTCAATTAGGCAAAACTTCTTAAATATATATAAGAAGGATATAGATAAATTTGAGGCACAGAATATTGAGAATTAGTCAAAATCCACCAAATTTAAATAATTAAGCAAAGAATCATGCTATATAGTTAAAAAAAAAATGTAGATACTTAGAAGAGAAGAATGACCAAGACGTGGCTGCAGGAGGATCGGGCCTGGGAACTTAATATTCAAGGTTATACATCCTATAGAAAGGACAGGCAGGTGGGCAGAGGGGGGGGGGTAACTCTGCTGGTGAGGGATGGAATTCAGTCCCTTGCGAGGGAAGACATATAGACTGATGAGGTAGAGTCACTGTGGATTGAGTTGAGGAATTGTAAAGGCAAGAAGACATTAATTGGTGTTATTTACAGACCCCCAAATAGTAGCCCGGATGTAGGGTGTAAGTTGCAGCATGAGTTAAAACTGGCATGTAACAAAAGTAATGCCACTGTGGTGATGGGGGATTTCAATATGCAGGTAGACGGGGAAAATCAGGTTGGTTCACAACCCCGAGAAAGAGAGTTTGTAGAATGCCTCCGAGATGGATTCTTAGAGCAGCTTGTAATGGAGCCGACCAGAGAAAAGGCAATTCTGGATTTAGTGTTGTCCAATGAACCAGATTTGATAAGAGAACTCGAGGTAAAGGAACCGCTTGGAGGTAGTGATCATAATATGATTAGTTTTAATCTGCAATAAGAGAAGGAGAAGGTTAAATCGGAAGTGTCAGTGATGCAGTTGAACAAAGGGGACTATGAAGGCATGAGAGAGGAGCTGGCCAAGGTAGACTGGAAAGGGATCCTAGCAGGAATGATGGTGGAACAGCAATGGCAGGAATTTCTGGGCATATTGCGGAAGATGCATGATCATTTCATTCCAAAAAGGAAGAAAGATTCTAAGGGGAGTAGGAGGCGACTGTGGCTGACAAAAGAAGTTAGGGATAGAATAAAACTAAAAGCAAAGATGTATAATACAGTAAAGAGTAGCCGGAAGCCAGAGGATTGGGAAACTTTCACAGGACAACAGAAGGAAACAAAACTGGCAATACAGGCTGAAAAGATGAAGTATGAAGGGAAGCTGGCCAGGAATGAAAAGAATGACAGTAAAAGCTTCTTTAGATATGTTAAGGGAAAAAAATAGCAAAGTCAAATGTAGACACGGGTGAAATTATTATGGGGAACAAGGAAATGGCAGTAGAGTTGAACAGGTACTTCGGATCTGTCTTCACTAAGGAAGACACAAATTCAACCTGTCCAGGTTACAGGGTGACCTGGACAGGTTGAGTGAGCGAGCAGATGCGTGGCAGTCTAATGTAGAGGTTATCCACTTTGGTGGTAAAAACAAGGGGACAGATTATTATCTCAATGGGGTTAGGTTAGGTAAGGGGGAGGTACAGCGAGATCTGGTGTGTCCTTGTACATCAGTCACTGAAAATTGCAGGTACAGCAGGCAGTGAAGAAAGCTAATGGAATGTTGGCATTCATAACAAGAGGATTTCAGTATAGGAGTAGAGATGTTCTTCTGCAGTTGTATAGGGCTCTCTGGTAAGAACACATCTGGAGTATTGAGTACAGTTTTGGTCTCCTAATTTGAGGAAGGACATCCTTGTGATTGAGGCAGTGCAGCGTAGGTTCACGAGATTGATCCCTGGGATGGCGGGACTGTCATAAGAGGAAAGATTGAAAAGACTAGGCTTGTATTCACTGAAGTTTAGAAGGATGCGGGAGGATAAGACCACCAGGGGCGCAGGGGAGATGACCAGCCCCGCCGGCAGTCTGTTCATTTTTTCACCTTTTTGTTATTTTTAGAGTCTGTTAAAAGTTTGTTTTTATGTTCTTCGGTTTGTGTTTTATATGGGGGGAAGGGAGGGGGGGGGATCGGGGGAAACTTATTTTCAAGTTCTTACCTTCCCGGAGATGTGATCAATTTTCGGATCACCTTCTCCGGGCTCTGCGGCCTACCATCGCTGGAGCTGGGAGCCGACTAGGACTGTCGTGAGCCCCACCTCGTGGCACGAACTTAACATCGGAGTGGATCCCTTGCCTGGGATCGCTCCCACCGCAACCTGCGGACTTACCATCAAGGGGTAGCAGTCTGGGGAGAGGCTGAGTCGGGAGCTCCAATGCCACAGAAGGTTTGTCCAGCCCCGACGCAAGGTTCGATCGCCTGGCGCGGGGGAGCTGACATCCACCCGATGTGGGAGCTGATCGCCTCAACACGGAGAGCCCGAACGCTGCCGGCTACGGGAGTTAAGACCGTCCCGTCAACGGAGAGCTCGAGGCCCCCGACCGAGGAAGAACAAAAGGAAGAGAGTTGAACTTTATTTTGTCTTCCATCACAGTGAGGAATGTGTAGGAGTCACTGTGGTGGATGTTCATGTTAAAATGTGTTTTTGAGTCTGTTGCGTTTAATTGCACGACTGACCTGGCCAGTGAAATTCCTCCTATTTTGCAAAACATACTGGGTGAATAAAATCTGATTCTGTTTCTGATTCCCATTCTGATTCTGATCTTATAGAAACATATAAAATTATAAAAGGAATGGACAGGCTAGATGCAGGAAAAATGCTCCCAATGTTGGGCGAGACCAGACCAGGGGTCACAGTTTAAGACTGAGGTGAGCGAAAATGTTTTCACCCAGAGAGTTGTGAATTTGTGGAATTACAGTGGCTTGCAAAAGTTTTCATACCCCTTGAACTTTTCCACATTTTGTCACGTTACAACCACAAACGTAAATGTATTTTATTGGGATTTAATGTGATAGACCAACATAAAGTGGTGCATAATTGTGAAGTGGAAGGAACATGATACATGGTTTTCAAATGTTTTTACAAATAAAAAACTGAAAAGTGTGGCGTGCAAAAGTATTCAGCCCCCCGAGTCAATATTTTGTAGAACCACCTTTCGCAGCAATTACAGCTGCAAGTCATTTAGGGTATGTCTCTACCAGCTTTGCACATCTAGAGACTGAATTTTTTGTGCATTCTTCTTTGCAGAATAGCTCAAGCTCAGTCAGATTGGATGGAGAGCGTCTGTGAACAGCAATTTTCAAGTCTTGCCAGAGATTCTCAATTGGATTTAGGTCTGGACTTTGACTGGGCCATTCTAACACATGAATATGCTTTGATCTAAACCATTCCGTTGTAGCTCTGGCTGTATGTTTAGGATTGTTGTCCTGCTGGAAGATGAACCTCCGCCCCAGTCTCAAGTCTTTTGCAGACTCTAACAGGTTTTCTTCCAAGATTACCCTGTATTTGGCTCCATCCATCTTCCCATCAACTCTGACCAGCTTCCCTGTCCCTGCTGAAGAAAAGCATCCCCACAGCATGATGCTGCCACCACCATGTTTCACAGTGGGAATGGTGTGTTCAGGGTGATGTGCAGTGTTCGTTTTCCGCCACACATAGCGTTTTGCATTTAGGCCACAAACTTCAATTTTGGTCTCATCTGACCAGAGCACCTTCCTCCACATGTTTGCTGTGTCCCCCACATGGCTTGTGGCAAACTGCAAACAGGACTTCTTATGGCTTTTTTTCAACAATGGCTTTCTTCTTGCCACTCTTCCATAAAGGCCCGATTTGTGGAGTGCACGACTAATAGTTGTCCTGTGGACAGATTCTCCCACCTGAGCTGTGGATCTCTGCAGCTCCTCCAGAGTTACCTTGGCTGCTTCTCTGATCAATGCTCTCCTTGCCCGGCCTGTCAGTTTAGGTGGACGGCCACGTCTTGGTAGGTTTGCAGTTGTGCCATACTCTTTCCATTTTCGGATGATGGATTGAACAGTGCTCCGTGAGATGTTCAAAGCTTGGGATATTTTTTATAACCTAACCCTGCTTTAAACTTCTCCACAACTTTATCCCTGACCTATCTGGTGTGTTCCTTGGGCTTCATGATGCTGTTTGTTCACTAATGTTCTCTAACAAACCTCTGAGGCCTTCACAGAACAGCTGTAATTATACTGAGATTAGATTACACACAAGTGGACTCTATTTACTAATTAAGTGACTTCTGAAGGCAATTGGTTGCACTGGATTTTATTTAGGGGTATCAGAGTAAAGGGGGCTGAATACTTTTGCACGCCACACTTTTCAGTTTTTCATTTGTAAAAAAATTTGAAAACCATGTATCATTTTCCTTCCAATTCACAATTATGCGCCACTTTGTGTTGGTCTATCATTTACGTTTGTGGTTGTAACCTGACAAAATGTGGAAAAGTTCAAGGGGTATGAATACTTTTGCAAGCCACTGGTACCTGCCACAGGGGGCAGTGGGGGGCAAATCACTGGATGGATTTCAAAGAGAGTTAGATAGAGCTCTAGGGGCTGGTGGAATAAAGGGATATGGGGAGAAGGCAGGCACGGGTTTTGATTGGGGACAATCAGCCATGATCGTAATGAATGGTGGTGCTGTCTCGAAGGGCTGAATGGCCTCCTCCTGAACCTATTTTCTATGTAATATAAATAGGTTGACGCAAAGTGCTAGAGTAACTCAGCTTGTCAGGCAGCATTTCTGGAGAACATGGATATGTGACGTTTTTTTCGGTCGAGACCCTTCAATTAGTCTGAAGAAGGCGCGAAATGTCACCTGTCCATATTTTCCAGTGATAGAGCCCGATCCATTGAGTTACTCCAGCACTTTGTGCCCTTTTGTTTTAAACTAACATCTACAGATTTTTGTTTCAACATGAATAAGTTGATTTGTGCTTGATCTGGGTTTTTGAATTGGGACAATTTTGAACTGGGATTTTTATTGGGCTGGGATATTTTATTTCCAATCACATATGGGCTGAGAGTGTGAGAATATGGCATTAAGATAAAGGTCAGCCTTAATTATATTTAATAGAAGAGCTAGTTCAAAGAGATGTATGGGCTACTCTTGTTACTGTGCTTCTCTGTTTCTATACTACCAGTGATTAATTGTAGCAAGACCATTTATTATATTCAGCTCCCATTGAAATATCATTCAAGGTCTGTATATTTGCAGATACTTTGTCACAGAGCAGCAGCTGTATACATCCCAATAAAAGTGTTTAATGATAAAGTCACTTGAGCTTGGATGGAGTCCACGATAAAACAACAACTACATATCTGGACCGCTCCAACGCACAAGTTTCGATCGCCCCGACACGGGAGTTTCGATCACCCCCACGCGGGAGTTTCGACCTCTGGCTGCGGGACCTTCGATCACCCCGACGGATGGTTCAACTGCCCCAACCGCAGGAGAATGAGGAAGAAGATTGGACATTTTTTCCTTTCATCACAGTGAGGAATATGGGGAATCTGCTGTGATGGATTTTTATGTTAACTTTTATGTAATTGTGTGTCTAGTTGCTTTTTTGTTTCTTATGGCTGTATGGTAATTCGCATATCACTCTACCTTAGTTGGTACATGTGACAATAAAAGTCCTTTGAATCCTTTGAAATCCAGAAGCAAGGAACCGCAGATTTAAAAAAAGATATAAAGTACTGGAGTAACTCAGTAGGTCAGGCAGCATCTCTGAAGGGCATGGAGAGGTGATAGTTCAGGTCAGGATTCTTCTGACAATACATATTGATGAACCTGCTTTTCATTCAATATAATTGTGGCTGACCATTTATCTTCATGACATATCCTCACACTTCTTCAGTCTAAAGAAGGGTCCCAACTCAAATCGCGATCTATCCAAGTGTAGGAAGGAATTGCAAATGCTGGTTTACCAAAGATAAAACGTGACCTTTCCATGTTCTCTGGAGATACTCCTTTACACTGTGTCTTTTCATTTAACTACATATTTGGTCCATTTTAATTGACCCAATATCTTAATAATTACACAAGCCTTCGTGTCACAAATTAATGTTCTATGCACTTGTTTTATGTACAACTTTTTCTGATAGTTTAAAAATATTGCACAATAGATTGCAGAGACAAATTCATAGAAACATAGAGAAACATAGAAACATAGAAAATAGGTGCAGGAGGAGGCCATTTGGCCCTTCGAGCCTGCACTGCCATTCATTGTGACCATGGCTGATCGGCCCCTATCAATAACCCGTGCCTGCCTTCTCCCTATATCCCTTGACTCCACTAGCCCCTAGAGCTCTATCTAACTCTCTCTTAAATCCATCCAGTGATTCGGCCTCCACTGCCCTCTGTGGCAGGGAATTCCATAAATTCACAACTCTCTGGGTGAAAACGGTTTTTCCCACCTCAGTCTTAAATGACCTCCCCTTTATTCTAAGATTGTGGCCCCTAATTCTGGACTCGCCCAACATTGGGAACAATTTTCCTGCATCTAGCTTGTCTAGTCCTTTTATAATTTTATATGTTTCTATAAGATACCCCCTCATCCTTCTAAACTCCAGTGAATACAAGCCTAGTCTTTTCAATCTTTCCTCATATGACAGTCCCGCCATCCCAGCGATCAATCTCGTGAACCCACGCTGCACTGCTTCAATCACAAGGATGTCCTTCCTCAAATTAGGAGACCAAAACTGTACACAATACTCCAGATGTGGTCTCACCAGAACCCAAAACAACTGCAGAAGAACCTCTTTACTCCTATACTGAAATCTTCTTGTTATGAAACAAAAGGATTTCATTGTCAGGGGGGAATGATTTGGTGTGTAATGTAGGAAATGATAATGCATAATAGGCGCCATTCCAGACTGCAAATAAATTCTATATTCCAATGCATTCCATGAGTACTCAGTCTAAAGCACATTTGCAAAAAGATATACAGAAGAAAAAGTGCATTTCGTCTCCTGATATCTATTTCCATTTGAACTCTTGCAAAAAGTGGACGTTCTTTTAAAAAATGTCAATTATGCAAAGCCTCTACACAATGTCTCATGAAATACTGCTTGTAAGATCCTGTAGAATCAAAATTATAATAGCAGTCCAGATACGCCATTTACTGCAAAATTACTTTAACAACTTTCGCAATTTTGGCACGAAACCCTAACTGCAGTCACGAGAAATTACAGCCTTCAATTCCTGAACTGCTACTTTAAAGTATCCAAATGGATTAGCATTGTAGCAACTTACTCAATCATACTTTATCCCACAATAACAGAGGGCACTTTGGAGTGGGTTTGGAATATGAATTATTAAAATTCTCAAAACTGAATAAATTAAGCAAACAGTGATATATTAATTAACCGAATCTTAAATAGTTATTTAAAAAAAATAAAAGATACGTTGACCTTTTTATTTGGGACAATATTAAACGAGGATAGCTTTTGGGTTGGAATATTTGTGTTAAAAGCACAGAAGGGCTATTTGGGTGGTTACTAATACTTTCAAAAGCTAATTGGAAATATGTACAGTATGTTCGAGAAGAGATTTGAAAATTGATTAATGTGCTCTTTAAAGTATCGTTATTCCAGTGCTAATGGTGGGTGGGTCAGAGGGTGTTGGGGAGTTGCTGGCATTGGATGTTGTGAGGGATGTAAAATTTGGCTAATGAGTGGATTAAGTCTGAAATGGAGATTTTCATTTTATAATCATTTGAGATTAGGATTATTAATGTAGAATATCCCTTCAATAGGTGAGATATAATTTAAAATTCCTCGAGAGTAGTGCTGGATTACATTAATCACATTAATGCTAAATGTGCTCAGTCCAAACACTTCTCGCCAGTATTTTAGATAGAGTAAATAATAAAATCATTGGATGGAATATCCGTCCCGTAAGGCAGCACTATTTCCAATTTCAGTTGTCAGAGACATCAATGTCAGAATTTCAGCTTGTAAACTACAAAGAACTAAACCATATGTGCATTTATTTCCCAGATGCGTATTTCTCCTCCTTAAATCTTACAGGTCTACAGATTCAGACATAGAAACATAGAAACATAGAAAATAGTGCAGGAGTAGTCCATTCAGACCTTCGAGCCAGCACCGCCATTCAATATGGTCATGGCTGATCATCTAAAATCAGTAACCTGTTCCTGTTTTCTCCCCATATCCCTTGATTCCGTTAACCAATTTGTTTATATAGCACTCTTGTCTCACTGGTGAATGTCTTAAATCCGAATACTTTATTAAGAGTAGCATTTTGATTTATGTTCAAATTAATGGAACCATGGATCTAAACTTTTGGTATACACCTCTTATGAAGAAACACTTTTATGCAGTAATGAATTCTACAAAGACAAATATTCCAAAAATTAGCCAGCGTACATGATATTCTCTGGGGTTACCCGAGCTTGTTTACTGCACATTGTTCCCTGAGACAATCTCCTGTCAAAACTCCAATGTGAGGTTGGAGGATCCTGCATGGAAATCTGAGTTATCTTCAAAACGATCACAATATTTTTTCTAGTCATAGTGATGGTGTGAAAAACTATCTGGGGTAATTTTTAAGATTCACATTTGCATGAGAAAGAACTGGACAAATGAAAATAATATGTCAGGCTACAGAACTGTGTGCTCCAGAACATGGTAGTGAGCAACACAGGGGCCCCACTGGGAACAGTCCTCTCTCCCTTCCTGTTTACCATCTTTACCTTGGACTTCAGAAACAACTCTGCAATTGTGAGCTGCATCAGTGAGGGAAGCTGAATACAGTGTAGTCAATGACTTTGTTGAGTGGTGTGGGTTAAATCACCTGCAGCTCAACATTGACAAGACATAAGAGGAGGGGGACACCCCTGTCTCCATCAATGGTGTGGGTTAAATCACCTGCAGCTCAACATTGACAAGACATTTTTGAGAAGGCTCCGGAGGAGGGTGAATACCCTCTGTGTCTCCATCAATGGTGTGGCCAATATGCAGTTTACCAGGGGAGTACAAATACCTTCAAACTGCAGAAGAGTACCTCCCTTTCTTCCACCTCCCCCACCCCTTCCACCAACCCACCCCCCCCCCCCACCTCTCTCTCTCTCTCTCATTTTTCTCTTGGCAGATCAATTTCTTCCTGGGATTGTTACATTATGAGCTGGAGAAAATGCTGGAGGAACTACCTAAATTATGTACCACCAAGATTACTGGAGAGTAAGTTAATATATTTGGAATAACATTTTTCATCATTTATTCATTCCAAGCGCTTTGGTATAGAATGATGCATAGGTAAGCAAGTCCTTAAACCTGGAGATGAATGCTCCCAGTAGCTCCAATGTAGCTTTTGAGATTTACTTTCGGCAAAGAGATATTTGTTGTCCTTACTCTTGTGTTTGTGTGTGTGTGTGTGTGTGTGTGTGTGTGTGTGTGTGTGTGTGTGTGTGTGTGTGTGTGTGTGTGTGTGTGTGTGTGTGTGTGTGTGTGTGTGTGTGTGTGTGTGTGTGTGTGTGTGTGTGTGTGTGTGTGTGTGTGTGTGTGTGTGTGTGTGTGTGTGTGTGTGTGCGTCTGTGTGTGTGTGTGCATGTGTGTGTGTGTGCATGTGTGTGTGTGTACGTGTGTGTGTGTGTGTGTGTGTGTGTTGTGTGTGGGCCGTTTGTATGTGTGTTGGTGCCTGTGTGTGTATGTGTGTCCACATTGTGTGCATGTGTGCACTCGTGTATATGTGTTGTGTGTGTGCCATTTGTATGTGTGTGTATGTGCAGTGTATGTGGGTGTATGTGTGTGTGTTCCTTTTCTCCAGAGATGCTGTCTGACCCGCTAAGTTACTCCAGCTTTTTGTGTCTATCTTTGGTTTAAACCAGCATCTGCAGCTCCTTCCTTCACTTTACTTCACTTGTTAATGGCGAGTTCACAAGTGAGTCGCACTACAATACATCGCAAAGGCTCACTCATTCGTGACCTAATTGACATCAGGGCATCAGCTTTAAAGGAGCGGACTCCACTAAGACCATGGCATTGCTGGTAGTGTATGCACGGCTCTCACTTGAAATGATGCCCCTGACTCAGTGACATCTGCTTGTGGATGAAGTCAAAAGGGAACAAAGCTCCACATTGCACCAGAGTTTCCAGGAGATCATCCAAACTTTAAATAACAAGGAAGTGGTAGCAAAAAATCACTACCAGAGTTTCCATCCCTTGCACCTAGGAACAATGCAGGAAGGAATTCCTTGACCTCATCCAATTTGTTGCAATTAGTTCTCTGACCTTTGGAATAGTGTCTCGCAAAGGCAGCTTGAAACAAGCACAAGCACCACACGAACACACACATGCACAAAAAGCACACAGACTCAAATATATGAGTGCAAACATACATTTGTGTGCACACTTCAAAACACACAAACATAATGGCACGCCAAAATGCATACACAAACATGCTCTCATATGCACACACACCACATGCAAAAGCACACAAACACACACCGCACACACATACACATTTACACACACACATTACAAACAGATTTGTTCCTCATTTACTATGGCAGCACTTCTGAATAATGTATTCAAAATAGCCTTGTGAATGAAAATTTGCACTTTGATATCAATCTACCCCTCTCTGTTGTAGTCTTCACTGTTCTCCCTCACTCCTTTATTCATTCAAACTCTCCTACCCTCTGACCCTAACTCTGATCATTTCCACTCCTCCCTCTCTCCGTTCCTCAGACTTGTTTTATTTATTTTTGTTTCCAATCTTAATGAAAATTATTGACCTGAAAATCTTCATGGAGGCTGTTTTACCTGCTGAGTATTTCCAGCATTTTGTAAATCTTTTATTATTCATTTCTTTCACCTTTAGTTTTCTTTTGTAAATTCCCTTTACAAGTATCTGCTGTGTAGGCATTTTGCTGCAAATACTTAGTAATTGTATGTAACCATATAACCATATAACAATTACAGTACGGAAACAGGCCATCTCGGCCCTACAAGTCCGTGCCGAACAATTTTTTTTCCCCTTAGTCCCACCTGCCTGCACTCATACCATAACCCTCCATTCCCTTCTCATCCATATGCCTATCCAATTTATTTTTAAATGATACCAATTAACCTGCCTCCACCACTTCCACTGGAAGCTCATTCCACACCGCTACCACTCTCTGAGTAAAGAAGTTCCCCCTCATATTACCCCTAAACTTCTGTCCCTTAATTCTGAAGTCAAGTATGTAGATTATTCATTGTTTATCTCCCTATTCATATAAAACAATTCTTGAGCCTCTTCTAATCTGGTAAAGCTAAATGTCAGTCCCATTGTAAAACATTGTATAATATATTGTAAAAAATGAAAGTTGGCAGAAATCACCCTCACACTTGCCTTTCTTTTTTTTATCAGGCATGCACACAAAGTTGACAAAATTGTATGCTTAGTTTAGTAGAGGTTTACAAAAATAGCATCTTCATCCTGCTTGCCTATCATGTTGTTGTGATTGAGAGGCTACAATGACCCTTTCAGTAATAAAAATAAATGTCTGTTTCTTTCCCTGAGGGGAGTGGTCAATCTGTACTAACCCATGCCTTTCTCTTCTCTCTTCATCCTTCCATTAGAGATTCCAAATCTCTTTTCTTTCTTTCTTCTGGATAGTAGCATAGTTGAGCCAGGCCTAACATGTGCCATGTCATGGGTTTAAGTTGTACATCTCTGCACTTTGCTATTTTAGCTCTTTGTTCATGAACATTCTTTTTGCTATGTTGCCTGTTGAATTCAATAGACACAAGAGATCAGCCTGTGCTGGTCTTCCTTATAAACTATAAATGAAAACTGTTTTATAGTTGCACAAACTGGTTAGGAAAAAATTACCATTCTCTGCAACGTATGCGGTCTATAAATACTTTTAACATTTAAAAGCCAACTAAATTGAATTGCACTCTGTTTCTTCTGAGCTGTTGATGGCAACGTCAATAAACCAACCTAGACTTGTTTATTATTAGTTTAAAGTAAAGTGCTTGACAATGTGCAGTTAGTTGATCAGGAGCTCTACATATTACAGGAAGTGATTTCTCATTGTATCTTCAAAGTAGCGCTAGGGATTCTTTTACTGTCGAGCAAAGAAACAAGCAGAGACAAGGTCACTGGCTTGGTCTCACTCCAAATAATAGCAGGTCTTATAAGGCAGAGATCTTACTTACTTAACTCCAATACTAATATAACCAACTATTGAATTGATGACCCACTGTATTTTGAAGGCCTTCTGCAGTTTTAAATGTATATACTTTGATGATAAATTGTGACATTATAAATAAAGAATCCAAAAGATAACTAAAAAGGTTTTAAGCTATTTCAGTTGAACTTACACAATGTGGCGCATATTTTCACATCAAGGTAAGAGCTTTCCTTCAAATATAAAAAAAAACATTAGAGGGGAGAATGGAATGTAAGTCTCTTACCCTTTTATATCTATTTACATTGGCAATTAACTCCTTCCCTGACGTTGAATAAAACTTGGTCGTTCAGTTGCCTCCTGTACTTACCCCTCGTACAAAGTACAATACAGTGCAAATATCATATTTGGGGCGGTTTCTTCTGTTGATAGTGAGATGATTATATTTATTTCCTCCTCAGAGGATGGGAATGAAAATGGTCCACACCAATAGTGCAAAATGGACCTTTGGCAATCAGCAGCCTGAGTAAAAGTAAACTCAGCGGGACAGGCAGCATCTCTGGAGAGAATGAATGGGTGACGTTTCAGGTCGAGACACTTCTTCAAAAAGTATATTGGACATGATCGGAAGCTGGTGGCTGATTCATTACTGGCCTGTTTTGCTCTCCTGCTGAAGACGAGTTTCATCCCCGTTAGTAATGTATTTTTTCTGATCGCCGTTGACCCTCTGGACAATGCAACAGAAGTCATTCGAGCACGAGAAGGAACGCAACTTCACTTCCACTGAGTATCTGCATTGAATTCTCCAATTTTAGGTAACCCCTTCCTAACCCTTCCAAGACCCTTTTTCCCCCCACAATCCCTCTCCCGTTTATCTCCCCTCCTTCCCCTCCCCTTCACTGTACCTAACTGGTCTCCCATCATATTTCTCCTTCCCTCCCCCCCCACTACTTTCCTCCCTCTAGGCTTCGCAATCCTGTCCCACTCCTGCTTTTATCTCAGGCTTCTATTCGAACCATCTGCCTATCAAAACTCGCCTGCATTCACCTATTATTCGCCACGCTTTGTCCTGCTTCCAGATTTCATCTCCCTCTCCTACAATTAGTCTGATGAAGGGCCTTGACCCAAACCTTCTCCTATCCATGTTCCCCAGAGACCTGTTCGGCTGAGTTACTCCAGCACTTTGTGTCCTTTTCTGCCTCTCCAATTTCTACTATTGAACAAAAAAGCCAGACAGGAAAACAATTCTACTCTTTGTGCTTGACATGATTTGCTCAATGTAAATAAAGTCTGAACATTTCAGAAACCCCAATACCTCACCTTACTTCAACTATTCTCCTTAATATGGAGATTCATTCAATACTTGTTTAACACTAGAATTTATTATTTCCCTCTATTCACTTTGATCTGAAGAGGAATTATTCTTGTTAATCTAAAATTATTCTCCCAGAAGGCATGCAATGCTGATTAATTCCCCTCCCTGTTCTTAATCTTTAATAAAACACAGTACAGTCAGACCTCATTAGCCAGCCTTACTTTACATTGTCATTCATGCTTACATAAAAATCAAAATCAATCAGTAGAATATTATTCCCCCTATTCATTATTTCTCATTATATCTTTACCCAGTGCTTTTTATCCAGCCTTATCAAAAGAACAAATGTGTTTAAAGGTTGCATTCAAATTGAACTGCAAATAAATCTGGTAGCCAAGAGGTACACACATGTAATAGCTAAGCACATTTAGAAGTATGGGGAACAATTCCAAAGTCACGTACAATACTGCAGGGCCCAGGCAAAGTCAATCCAAACCTGGCTCTTTAGTGGCACATGACTACCTCTCTTTGATGTTTGCACTTTTTCACTAAGCAGTAAATCTGTTCATGAGGTTAAACGTCAGGTCATAGCCAGGTATGTAACTGACAAAGGCAACTTTTCCAAATGTTGCTTCAATAGCCACGACCACCTTTATACTTACCTCGAAATATATGTTGACAGTTTAAACAGAATCTATTGCGGGAAAATATTGTTTCCAGTGTGCTGTTAGCAAGAGTGGTCAAATTGTGGAGCTTGTTATTGCACAGAATACTTTCATCAGTAGTAACATTTGTGCATTTAAGGATACGCTCAATAAACGTATGTAGAAGAAACAAATAGAAAGATGTGGGTGATATCTTTGGAGAGTTGGATGAGGTTCATGTTGTGAATAATTCTAAATAGGCTGGGTTGAAAAAGTGACCATAGTTGTTGACGGGTTTGTGCTCCTCACATAAGTCCTGTGCTAACAGGCAAATGGAGCTCTGAGGCCTTCTGCATGTCCAATCAGACTCACATTTTATCATATAGTTAATGTGGAGGATAACTGGTCACCAAATGTGAGCAAGGCTGCATAAATTGAAAAGCACCCCCACACTAGGACTGAAGTGCATGGCAATCCAGACATTCAAAATTTGTTCCCAACAGGGTGTTAATCCCTGCCTACACGAACAACTAAAATGTTATTTGTGATTGACAAATTTTCAACAGAGGACCATTTGGCAATTTGAACTGCTCCACCATTCAATATCATCATCACCGATCATCGACCTCAATACGTCTTCTCCTTCGTCCTCTCCTTCTCTTTCTTCTTCTCCCGTCTCCCTTCTCCCTTCTCTTTACTTCCATCTTTTTCCTCTTTCTTCTTTCCTTTCTTCTTTCTCGTGTTTATGAGGTGGTGCACTACTTGTGCTGTTTATGCTGGTCTTCCTTGTTCTCCTCCTTCCTGGTCTCCAGATTGTCATCATAATTGCCCTATCTCCACTTTGAGCAACCATGGGCAAGAGATTCCAGGAATTGGTGGGGTTAAATAAACCTGCAGATCATCCGTGAATCTTTTTCCCTGTGAACTTATTGGGAACAGAGAGGCTTTGATATGTTTTATTATTATCGCTGAGGCACGAGCTGAGATTCCTGATGTATCCCTATAGTTGCACCTTGCCACCCCTGAAATTATCCATTTATTCCTGATTCCTGCCTGTTATCCTTTTTTAAATCCATGCCAATCACAAACCCTAAATCTGTGCAGTTTAATTTTGCATCTTAATTTTTTTGAAGGTCTTCACCAAATTATTTTTGGAAAATCTAAGTACATCTGTTGTTTCCCCTTTATCTATTGTGTACTTGTTATAATATTCTAGTAGGTTTGTCAAACAAGCTTTCATTTTCAGAAATTCATATTGACTTTGTCCTATCCAGCATCTGTAGCTCTTTACATCTCCATTGTAGTTCCTTATTTCATCCCATTTCTTCCACTCTGCCTTGGTGAGGAGCTGGGTGCTGCTAGCACTGCACAAATCCAGGGCCAGTAGGGACCAGTCACCAATTACTCACTACAGTTCACTGATTTTCTGGTTATTAACCTTCCTAAAGGGCCTTTCAAGGTGATAAATGATCTAAATCTGTGTTTTAACTATGATAATCAAGGGATAAATAATGGTTCGAATACTAGTGGTGCACTGTTATGTCCTGTTGGAACAGTGCCAAGACTTTTGCTTGAATCACCTGAGCAGGGGATTAGAGCCTTGGTTTAAATTCAGCCAAAGAAAAGCATTTCTCAGAACTGCACAGAACTGCTTATTGGGCTGAGGTTTCTTGTCCGACCCTTCCATCAGGTTCTCTCTCTGATCATGAAAACCTATTGTTATCCATGTTCTCCAGAGACGTGGCCTAACCTGCTGAGTTACTCCATCACTTTGTGTCCATTGGAATTGAACACATGTGGGAATATTTTTCCCCTCAGAAAGTTGTCAAAATAATGCTCCCCTTCTGAAACTTGTGCATAAAATGTTGGCTGAAAATCTATAGTGGATGAGTCATTCTGGATGGGACAGTGGTGCAGCTGGTAGTGCTGCTTGTTCACCGTTTCAGTGAACTAGGCTCAACCCTGACCTCCAGTGCTATATGTGTGGAGTTTGCACATTCTCTCTGAGGCTGTGAATTTCCATCAGTTGCTTTGCTTTCCCTCACACCACAAAGACGTGCATGTTAGAGTGAAAATTGACCACTATAATTTGTCCTGAGTTCAATTTTAGTTTAGTTTAGAGATACAGCATGGAAACAGGCCTTTCGGCTGACCGAATCCACACCGACCAGCGATCCCCGCACATTAACACTAGCCTACACACACTAGGGACAATTTACACTTATACCAAGCCAATTAATCTACAAACCTGTGAGTGTGGGAGGAACCAGAGCTCCCAGAGAAATCCATGCAGATCACAGAGAGAACATACAAACTCCGTGCTGACAGCATCTGTGGCTGGGATCGAACCCGGGTCTCTGGCACTGCAAGCGCTGCAAGGCAGCAAGTCTATCACTGCGCCACCATGCCACCAATATGGGAATTTGTGGGTGAGTAGTAGATTGCAGCAGGAGAATGAAATGAGATTATAAAGATCCTTGTATTTGTGTGTTTGGTGATTGGCACAGACACGTTGGGCTGAAAGGCCAGTTTTCCTGGTTTGCACCCTACAGGTAGATATAAAGATTATCACAGCGCTGTTTTGAAGAATATGGTACCCAATATTATGATGAACATTTTTACACTACAATTTCTGAGTACTTTTCAGTGTACTAAAAGACATCTACTATCCAGTGATACTCCGGCGACTCTACCTGGCTGAAGAGCCCTTTGACATGTCCTGAGTTTGTAAACAAAATATGTAAATACAGGTGTTCCTTTTCTAAGAGCTGTTCCTAGATTCTCTGTATGGAATCACTACTGCTACTTCCATAATTATTATGACCACTAATTGTCGGGGCCGCCTCTAATTTGTTCTGAACCTTTTCATACCCTTAGTTTCCCTCTCTCCTGACTTTCAGTCTGAAGAAGGGTTTCGATCTGAAATATCACCCATTCCTTTTCTCCAGAGATGCTGCCTGACCCACTGAGTTACTCCAGCAATTTGAGTCTATCTTCAATGACCACTAATATCTCCATTTTACAAGTACACAAAAGGCAGCGATGAATTAGTTTTGGATCAACTCTTTTATATTAAAGTTACATAGAGGTGCTTGACAAGAGAGTGTCTCTCTTCAAGAGAGAGTTAGATTTAGCCTTTAGGGCTAAAGGAATCAAGGGATATGGGAAAAAACAGGAACGGGTTTCTGATTTTAGATGATCAGACATGATCATATTGAATGGCGGTGCTGCTTCGAAGGGCCAAATATTTTTCTATGTTTCTATATTTCTATGTTTCTATTGACTAGAATTTCAGCATTTCACTTTGAACCATATGAACTTTATTCATATTTAATTCTGGAACAAATCCCACACAAAATGGCATAAATTTTCTTTATCTGCTTTATTCGTTTTAAAATCTAGAATATTGTGTTATACTGAATGCATTGTTTTCTTGTAATCAAGTTCATCACCGGAAATTTATTTCAGATCACAATAAACTAAACACTTACATAGAAACAGAAACATAGAAAATAGGTGCAGGAGTAGGCCATTCGGCCCTCCAAGCCAGCACCGCCATTCAATATGATCATGGCTGATCATCCAAAATCAGTACCCTGTTCCTGCTTTCTACCCATACCCCTTGATTCTGTTAGTCCTAAGAGCTAAATCTAACTCCCTATTGAACACTTGCATCCTTTATGATATTAGTTTTTATTCCACTTGTATTATATAGTTACAAATTAGCAGCATCAAAGGTGACAAAGTAAGAATTGATTTAACTGCTCTCCAAACTGGGGAAAGAGATTGGAGCTCAGATCCATCAACTCGGAAGTGGCTTTACTAAGTTGCCACAAATCAGCTGTCAATTTCCAGCAAATACAACTTGCAGCTGTAGAGTAAAGAGGTTTTGATAAATTATTCTCTGCCAGTGTGAGACCAAAGCAAGTTTTCAAATTGCCAGTCTTTTGTATGAAACCTATATTTCATTCAAACCATCATTCATCCTTGTCAGAATTCCCAATGTACATCAAAACATTGTGTTAAAATCAGTGATCCATATTAAACACCCACTGACCTGGTTCCAAACTGAAGGCTTCCTCTAAGGATCAGTCGTATAAACACTGTTCAGCTCGGAGGTGATAGAATGAGGCATTCTTTGGGTCAGTAATGGGAAGATGTTCATACTGTCACGACAAATATCACCAAAGGAGTGAAATGCATTGATTGATTGTGGTACTTCAACAAAAGTTTAGAACATAAGACATCTGTGCTCTTAGAGGATGCATTCCTAATTTGGAGTTTCTTCAAGCAAAGGAAACACTTTTTTATCGCAGTAAACAACAGTGCAAATGCGTCTTTGATCTCAGCTGAATAATTAGAGGGTGGTTTTATATTAACTGAGAAGGTTAAACAAAGCATTCCTTTATTGTAGATGACAATTAAAGAATCTTGACTTTTGATTCTTGAACTCAAAACATGGACATGTCCCACGACAGCAAATTCTTGTTCTCCCTCAATGTGCCGGTCACTGCATGTGCTAACTGAAGATTTTGCTGACTACCACCAGAGAGCTAGGGTGGGGGTTTGGTGGATGCTCACCCACCAACACTAGCAGTTTTAAGCAGCTCAATGCCCGGATGGCTTTGTCTCAGAGGGTCGAGTCTTACTGTGGGAGGTGGCAGTCCCGGCAACATGGCTGAAAGTCAGCAAAGAGTGGATGAAATGAAGAATGCTGCCCCCCACCCCCTCTCTCCCCATATCCCCATCTGTCCCCTCCACCTCCCTTGAGGGAGGATTGCTGATTCACACTGCACTGAATCACAGACACATTTCTGCATTGATAATGCCAGCAATCTGCTGGCTTGCAACCTAAAAGCTCATGATAGTTTGTACCCAGAGAGATGATAACGGTAGTTTAAACTCCCACTGCTGTGCTCAATCCAAACTTGATGGGCTGAATGGCCTCTCTCTGAACTATGACTTTCTAGAATAGGGGCACAGATTCTGAATTTTCATGCCTGTCCATATATGCACATTGTACCCAAATATTCTTGGAACCAGAAGAGTTTAGGGCAGTGCTGTGGCGCTTTGGTAAAATTGCTGCTTTACAACCCCAGAGATTTGGGTTTGATCCTGACAACAGGTGCTGACTGTACAGAATTTGTACGTTCTCTCTGTGACCACATGAGATTTCTCCGGGTGCTCTGGTTTCTTCCCACAATCCAAAGGCATACAGGTTCGTAAGTTAATTGGCTTGAGTAAAATTGTAAATTGTCCCTAATGTGTAGGACAGTATCAGTATGTACGGATGATCATTGGTCGGCGTGGATTCGGTGAGCTAAAGGGCCTATTTCCACACTTTATCTGAAGTCTAACCTCTACATTTCTTTGGGGAGCAGAAAAATAGTGTTGAATCCAATAAAAGTTCCAAGGGCAAGATCACTGGTTATAATTGAATGGGATAATATACAGTTTATTTCAGGAAGTTTATTAAAATGATAAAAGTATTCAAAAGGCTACTCGACAAGGCATTAGTTGCATAAACCTGGTTTATATTCCTTTCAGTTTAACAGGTTGAGATGTGGTGTAATTGCACCATTTATAAATAAATGAACAGATTTGATAAGCTGGCTACAGAGAAGCTCCATTGTAGGAATGCAGTAGACAGCTTTTTGAAAAATAAGCCCAAAACATTGCCAAATCTTTCTTCATAATAAATTCCTTTGTTTTAAGAGGTGGATGATTGGGGTTTTTAAATGATGTTGTATAAAATAGAAACATATAAAAGTCACAGTTGAAAAGATAAAAATGTAATTTGTCTGCCCAATTATAATCCTGTTATCAAAGGATAGGTAACACGGCTCACAATAAAAATGACCGACACAGTCCATCAACAAACCATAAAAAATAAACTGAATCAGATGAATTAGTCAGGATCTTAGGAGAGCAGGCAACCCAGGTGAACTGTCATAGTAGGCAGGATGTCATTATCTTCAATCTATAAATTTAACGCCCTGCTAAACCTTTACAGATTTTGGAATAATAAAATTATATCTAAGCCATAGATAGACACAAGAAGCTGAAGTGACTCAGTGGGTCAGGCAGCATCTCTGGAGAAATGGAATAGGTGACATTTCGTGTCGAGACTCTTCTTCAGTCTGATGCCTTATTTGCAAAAGCAATCTCAACCAGAGCAGAATTATCCAGGTCAAACAAAGATCAAGAAAGATTTATTCACATCATGCTTCATGAAGTGTAGGCAAAGCGAAATATTCAAAGAGGAGAGGAGGGGTCTGGACTTATCTGGCATGACCAGCTATTACCACCGCTCTCTAATTGTACTTGAGAAGGTGGTAGTGAGCAGCCGTTTGGAACCACTGCAGAACTTCCACAGGGTCTGCTTCATTGGGAGGTCTAGGATTTGGATACAATACAATACAATACAATTTATTTGTCACTTGAACCTCATAGAGGCTCAAGTGAAATGTTGTTTCTGCAGTCATACATACAAGAAAAAAAAGACACAAGACACAACACAACTTACACAGACATCCATCACAGCGCATCTCCTCCTCGCTGTGATGGAAGGCAAAGAACTTATCTCTCCCCTGCATCTAATAGTGATGAAGAACTGGTGATGTATGACGTAGCAGGGAAGCTGGAGAAACAGCAACTCAAATTCTCCAACTTTAGTTTACAACACCCCTCCCCTTTTCCCCCCTCTTTTTCCTGTCAACCCCCTCCCCCTTCTCCCATCAATTCCACATCAATTTCACCCACTATCCTAACCCTCTTTCCCTCCTCACATATCCTTTTGCCCATATCCTTCTGGCTTTACATTTCACTCCTTGTTTGTACCTCTTCTCTCCTTATCTGACACCCTTTTGGCTCCTCATCTTCTTTTGGTCTTTAAAATTATAACGGGGATCCTGGATAAAGTGAACGCAATGTATTCTTATCCCAGAGTGGAGGATTTTAAAACTGGAAAATATTGGCTTTAAGTGAGAGGGTGAGATTTAGGAAGGGGTTCAATGATAATCATTTCACTGAGAGCGTAGAACATATCTGGAATGGGCTGCTAGCAGAATAGATAGGGTCTGATAAATTTACGATGTTAGAACGACATTTGGACAGATGCACACACATAGGAAGAATCTAGAGGCTTATATGCCAAATCCAGGAAAAAGGAACTGGCGCAGAATGCTGCCTTGGTCAGCAAAGACTGGTGCACTGACTTGCCCGTTGCCATGCTGTATAAGTCTATGACTGCATTACTCCACAGATCTCATTGTCAGGTCTCATTGGAGAGGGACAAAAACTTCAAATTCCTGGGCGTGCATATTTTCCGAAGATCTTTCCTGGACCCAGCACACTGATGCAATTATAAAGAAGGCACATCAGCGACTCTACTTCCTGAGAAGATTACGGAGATTCGGCATGTCGAAGAGGATTCTCCTAAACTTCTACAGGTGCACGGTAGAGAGCATTCTGACTGGTTGCATCATGGCCTGGTTCGGCAACTTGAATGTCCAGGAGTGAAAAGGTCTACAAAAAGTTGTGACCACTGCCCAATCCATCACCGGCTTTGACCTCCCCACCGTCGAAGGGATCTATCGTAGTTGCTACCTCAAAAAGGCTGCCATCATCAAAGACCCACACCATCCTGGCTACACACCATTGCCATTGGGAAGAAAGTACAGGAACCTGAAAACTGTAATGCACAGGTTCAGGAACAGCTTCTTCCCTACAGCCATCAGACTATTAAACTATTTGGGACAACAGATGGTGCAATGGGCTAAGTGTTCGGCTGGCAACCGGAAGGTAGCCGGTTTGAATCCCGCTTGGAGTGCATACTGTCGTTGTGTCCTTGGGCAAGACACTTCACCCACCTCTGCCTGCGTGTGAATGTGTGTGAATGTGTGTGAGTGACTGGTGGTGGTCGGAGGGGCCGTAGGCGCATTAGAGGCCACGCTTCCGTCAGTCTGCCCCAGGGCAGCTGTGGCTACAGAAGTAGCTCACCACCACCGAGTGTGACTGAGGAGTGAATGAATAATGCGATGTAAAGCGCCTTGAGTATTAGAAAGGCGCTATATAAATCCCATCCATTATTATTATTATTAAACACAACAACAAATAGCCTCTGAGATCTAAACTGCAAAAGACTATTATTACTGCACTATATTTGTTATTTATTGAACTTTTTTTATTTCTTTTCCCCCGTTATGTACTATGTTTACATATTCACATATTCTGTTGTGCTGCAGCAAGTAAGAATTTCATTGTCCCATCCGGGACATATGACAATAAAACACTCTTGACTCTCTGTCTTGAAAGCTACTATCTGAACGATCTTGAACAGAGGTGCACCCTACAACGTCACCAGCGCAAGACTTGCAGGATGATATCAAGGAACTCGGCTCCAACTGCAGTAGACAAACGATAATATTTCAGATGGAATGAAGTTCAAATGGAATAAATAACCTCGTCCTCAACTCCAAGAAGATGAAGGAGATTATTGTTGACTTCAGGCAGACCAGAGGAGGCAGTCATACCCCCATCCATATAAACGTGACTGAGGTGGAGTGCGTCTCCAGCTATAAATTCCTCGGAGTACATATCTTGGAGGATTTGTCCTGGTCCCTCAACACCTCCAAGCTGATCAAAAAGGCACAGCAGCGCCTTTACTTCCTGAGGAGGCCCAAGAAAGCCCACCTGTCCCCCCGGATCCTGACCAACTTTTACCGCTACACGGGGATAGAGAGTATCCTGACCACCTGCTTCACGGTATGGTACAGCAGCTGCACTACTGCGGACAGGAAGGCACTACAACGGGTGGTGAAAACCGCGCAGCACATCATCGGTGCCCCGCTCCCTGCCATGGATGCCCTCCACCGAAAACGGTGTCTGAGACGGGCTGGGAAGATCATCAAAGACCCCTCACACCCCAACCATGGACTGTTTGCCCTCCTCCCATCAGGGAGGTGGTACAGGAGCCTCAGGTCACGTACTAGTAGGATGAGGAACAGCTTCTACAATAATACAATTACATTGCTGAACTCGGAGTCCCGCTGATAGATTTCTCCGGTCCCTCCGTCCCCATTGTTTAATCATTCTGTATTTTTTTGATTATTCTGTATCTTCTCTCTTTCTATTTTTTTTTAATTTCTTTATGCACAACTACTACGGACTGACGCAAAACTGCATTTTGTTGTACTCATACTTGTATTTGTGCGATGACATTAAAGTTGAATTGAAAAAAAAAAGTGTGACCGCAATCACTTTGGCAGTGGATAGATAGCCTTGCTACCTAGAGGGCACGCCACAGTGTAATCAAATGAACAACAGCCAAATTGTAACTCTAAAGAATTGCCTGCATCTGGCAGATTGTTTCCCTGCTCGGCGTCAGAGGCATGAGATGCAATCGCTGATGTTTCCCATAGCCTCGCTTGTCACAGCGTGAACACTGGTGCAAAGGTGGTGGTCGTGGCTTGTTATTTCAGTGAAAATAAAGATATAACGATTTAACGTTATTCAACCTCTGTTGAACCTCTCGGGAAACTAGACCCAGGAAGCTCTCCTGGTGGCCTGGCAGACATTAATCGTTCAACCAACTTCACTGAAACAAATGATCTGGTCATTTATTTCATGATTGTTTGTGCAAACTCCATATGTATAAATACCCTATGATCTTCCTTTACTTGATAATACTGTCCACACCTCAAGCTACCTAATGGACACATTTCAAAATGTCCTGAAAAATATTGTATACATACAGGTTATCTTCAGATAGCTGTTGTCTGCTGCATTAATCAAAACAATCTTCAACAAGTGCATTGGACTGGAAAAGAGGTAGCCCAGGAAGCCTAAGTGCTATACAGTCATAGATCACCTGTCGAGACCGTTCTTCACCCATCCGTTTTCTCCAGTGATGCTGCCTGACCCGCAGAGTTCAACAGGTCATAAGTGATAGGAGCAGAATTAGGCCATTCGGACCATCAAATCTACTCCGCCATTCAATCATGGCTGATTGATCTTTCCCTCTCAACGCCATTCTCCTGCCTTCTCCCCGTTACCCCTGACATCCGTACTAATCAAGAATCTCTCTATCTCTGCCTTTAAAATATCCATTGACTTGTCCTCCACTGCTTCTATGGCAATTAATTCCACAGATTCACCACCCTCTGACTAAAGACATTCCTCATCATCTCCTTCCTAAAAGACCTCTAGTCCTAGACTCTAGACTAGTGGAAACATCGTCTCCACCTCCGCTCTATCCAAGCCTTTCACCATTTGAGTTACTCCAGTACTTTGTCCCAGTACTTTGTATCTATCTTCGATATAAACCAGCATTTGGAGTTCCTTTCTACAGATAGATCAGCCATGTTGTGTTTGACGAGTCCTGCTTTGAATATGGTGTCATGTAAGAAGAGGATGTACCAAAATAGGTTCTGGTTGGTCTGGAGATTGATATCAGGTAATGCTATACGGAGACCACTGTTGTTTGAAGTGGCCTGTATTGTGCTTGGACTGCTTGTTGTTTGGCAAGGCTCCATAAAAAATATATATCTGGGATATGAACAGATGTATACAGTGAATATCCTCTTCCCAATCTGCATGGAGATCCTTCCTGGTTATCATCGCCCTAGGATGAATGCATAAGATCTATAACTTTCAGATAAGACAAGAACACACAATCTAAATACAATATTGTGAGTTCAGATCTGGTTTCTTTAGCCATTTGGTGCAAAACCTAGAAAAAAATCACCTTTTGCATGATTTCCATGCAACCAGGTTTCCTACTTTAAAAATCTAGCTATTTTGTTTTAAGAGAGATGTTTAGCCCATTTTAATTGTGTCCACTGTCAATGCTTGTAGCCCTTCTAACATTTGGATGGAGGTTTGTAGGGCAGGACCTGACAGGTAGGTGGCTCTAGAGCACTGTTTGCAGGCACGGAAAAATGAGCAATTTTCCACGTGTGCCCACTTTAAATAAATGGACAAGCAACTTGGTTTGGAATAGTTTGCGTTGGTGAGATCGCAATGCCAAGTGGGATTTGTTCTAAGAAACTTTCAGCCCGAACCTCCTTGCCATGGTTCTGTATGAGACAGTCGCAGAAAATTCATGACAGAGAAAGGAAGCCATTTGGCCCATCTTATTTGTGCCAGTCGAAAAAGAACTGCCCAACCTAACCCATCTTCCTGGACCAGACCTGAAGTTCACTGCTCTTTGAGCACGCATGCAACCACATTTTATAAGTGCTGAGGATTCCTGTTTCCACCACCCTTTCAGGCAGTGAATTATAGCCCGCTACACCTTCTGAGAGAAAAAGATTTTCATCATCTTCTACCCGTTACTTTATATTTTTGCCCCCTAGTTTTTGATCTTTTTACTTAGGTCCTTTTTACCCTGTATCGCTCTCATAATGTTATAGATTTCAGAGATTCCTCTTACAAAAATAAATAGCTCCCACCAAGGCAATCATTCCTATGGTAACATTGTTCCAGTATTGGAAATGTCCTTGCAAATGGCAACCTATAATATATATTGTATTTTCCAGGGCTGGCCTTAAGTCGATTGGACCGATTGCTCCCAATTGGGCCCCGCGAGTAAGCGGGCCCCGCGCTGGAGTAATCTACTCTCGGCTCGGGTAGATCGACCCCGGGTGGAGGGTGGAGAGAGGGGCAGGGAGAGAGTAGAGGGGTAAGAAAGGGGTAGACGGGGAGGGGTTGTGAAGGGGAATGGAGAAGGGGAAGAGGGGGAGGTGGGTCGTTCGCTCACGGCAGTGATCACGCCCCTCCAGTCGCCGTGTTTCACGCACACAGGCCCGGCTCCACCCCTCCCTCTCCCTGGGGAGATGCAGTGAACAACACCTTTTAAAAAGGGAGGGAGAGAGAAAACGGGGAATTACAGACCAGTTAGTCTAACATCGGTAGTGGGGAAACTGCTAGAATCAGTTATTAAAGATGGGATAGCAGCACATTTGGAAAGTGGTGAAATCATTGGACAAAGTCAGCATGGATTTATGAAAGGTAAATCATGTCTGATGAATCTTATAGAATTTTTCGAGGATGTAACTAGTAGAGTGGATAAGGGAGAACCAGTGGATGTGGTGTATCTGGACTTTCAGAAGGCTTTCGACAAGGTCCCACATAAGAGATTAGTATACACACTTAAAGCACATGATATTGGGGGTTCAGTATTGATGTGGATAGAGAACTGGCTGGCAGACAGGAAGCAAAGAGTAGGAGTAAACGGGTCCTTTTCAGAATGGCAGGCAGTGACTAGTGGGGTACCGCAAGGCTCAGTGCTGGGACCCCAGCTATTTACAATGTATATTAATGATTTGGACGAGGGAATTGAATGCAACATCTCCAAGTTTGCAGATGACACTAAGCTGGGGGGCAATGTTAGCTGTGAGGAGGATGCTAGGAGGCTGCAAGGTGAATTGGATAGGCTGGGTGAGTGGGCAAATGCATGGCAGATGCAGTATAATGTGGATAAATGTGAGGTTATCCACTTTGGTGGCAAAAACAGGAAAGTAGACTGTTATCTGAATGGTGGCCGATTAGAAAAAGGGGAGATGCAACGAGACCTGGGTGTCATGGTACCACAGTCATTGAAAGTAGGCATGCAGGTGCAGCAGGCAGTGAAGAAAGCGTATGGTATGTTAGCATTCATAGCAAAAGGATTTGAGTATAGGAGCAGGGAGATTCTACTGCAGTTGTACAGGGTCTTGGTGAGACCACACCTGGAGTATTGCGTACAGTTTTGGTCTCCTAATCTGAGGAAAGACATTCTTGCCATAGAGGGAGTACAGAGAAGGTTCACCAGACTGATTCCTGGGATGTCAGGACTTTCATATGAAGAAAGACTGGATAGACTCGGCTTGTACTCATTAGAATTTAGAAGATTGAGGGGGGAATCTTATAGAAACTTACAAAATTCTTAAGGGGTTGGGCAGGCTAGATGCAGGAAGATTGTTCTCGATGTTGGGGAAGTCCAGAATAAGGGGTCACAGTTTAAGGATAAGGGGGAAATCTTTTAGGACCGAGATGAGAAAAAAAATGTTCACACAGCGAGTGGTGAATCTCTGGAATTCTCTGCCACAGAAAGTAGTTGAGGCCAGTACATTAACTATATTTACGAGGGAGTTAAATGTGGTCCTTGTTGGCTAAAGGGATCAGGGGGTATGGAGAGAAGGCAGGTACAGGATACTGAGTTGGATGATCAGCCATGATCATATTGAATGGCGATGCAGGCTCGAAGGGCTGAATGGCCTACCCCTGCCCCTAATTTCTATGTTTCTGATACATGGAGGGCCGGGCCGGGGGTTGGAGCAACGTTTACAAACCTCGGCCACAGCTCACACGCATCCACCCTGGCATCCGCTCCCGCTGCCGGCCCTCTCCCTCCCTTCTCTCCTTCCCTTCTTCCCTCCCTTCTTTCTCTCCTTCCCTCCCTCCTTCCTCTCTCTTTTCCCTTCTCTCATTCGTTCCATCCCTTCTCTCATTCGTTCCATCCCTTCTTTCTCTCCTCCTCTCCCTCCTTTCACTACTTCCTGCCCTCCCTTCTGTCGTTCCTCCCTCCTCTCCCTTCCCTCCCACACACACACACACACGTAATACACACACACACACACACCCCCTCCCCCACACACACACACACACACACACCCACCCACCCACACACACACACACCAGGGAAAGCGTGGGAGCGCTGTCTGAAATTTACACGGTGCAAAGCCAAGTAAGTAAGTAAAGAATTAGTATCCTTTATTATCATTCAAACTTTTGGTTTGAACGAAATTACGTACCTTGCAGTCATGACAGAGAATAAAATAACAGAACACACAATTAACAGTTTAACATTCACCAGGTGATGGTAATTCCCGCGGTCAAATCCGAGCTCCGCGAACAGGCCGGTTCAAACTCCGCGGCCCGGAGCGGATGAAGCCGCCACGCTCCAGTCCAGCGGACGGAGCTGTTGTTGCGGGAGCTCCTGAGAATCGGTCACCAACCTGGGACCTGCGAGCTCCCGATGTTGTCGTCCACTGGGCCCGCGCCCGAAGCCTCCGAGGCTCCGAAGTCGGGCCGCCGCCGCAGCGCCACCACAGCCCCAAAGTCGGCCAGCTTCGCGATGGTGAGTTCTGGCTCTGCCTCCGGAGCCTCGAGGTCGGCCCCAGCAGAGGCCGCCAGCTCCGCGATTAGGCCTCAGCACAGAGGGAGACGGAGATACGACAAAGATGAAACAGATACACACCGCGATGAACAGGAAAGTTAAAGACATTTCTCCTCATCTCCTTCCTAAAGGAGCATCCTTTTATTGTTGCTATTGCCTCTGAATGGAATGGAATGGCCGTGAATGGAAATTGGAATGGAATCGAATGGAAATTGGAATGGAGAATGGAAACATTCTCTCCACATCCACTCTGTCCAGGCCTTTCACTATTCGATTTGTGTCTAACAGATTTATGAGCCTGTTGGCAGAAGGGGGAAATAATGATTGGGAGAGTGAGCTGAGGATGTTTTCTTTGGAACAAAGTAGCCCGAAGAGAGCTTGAACAGAGATGCGCGTGATTATGAGACTAAAATTGGGGAAACAGAAAAGGCCTGATTTCGTTTCACAGAGAAGTCCATGACTTAGGGTATGGAATGAATTTGTGAAAGGTTAAAAGGGAGCTGAGGAGGAATATATTTCTATGACTATGTTTCTTATAATAAAAGCAAAAAACATTCTCTTTAGATTAATCCTTCTAACAAAAAGAATTGGGTATCTCACATCCATCCCACAAACAACATTTCTTATGTAATATGTGCTTATGTAGCTACTGAACTGTTAACATAGTTACCGAATGTGACAAACTGATTGAATGATAGCAGACCTATGCTCTTCGCTTAGAAAATGCACTGATTCATATCACTCCCATCACCAAATACACTTAAGATAATTACATAATGCATCTTTATCTTCTGACCTCCCTCCATTCTAAATATCTCCACAACAAATATATAATTATGTGCCTGGGATCAGTTGATATCTTAGTACTGCTTCCAGTCTCAATATAATGCATTGGTTCTATTAGTGTCTGTTTTGTTCTATTTGATGTGGTTTTGTACATCTTTGTCAATTCTCACCCTTTTAATTTGCACATGTATTGTTACGGAGCTATTTCATTTTAACCATCTGTTCTTTTCATTTAAGATTCAGAAAAAAGTAGTTACAGCAGATGTATTAACGAATAAGGGGAAAATAAAGTACTATGAGTGCTGAAATGAAAATGGAAGGTGTAAGAAATGCACAGCATTTCTATGAACATCTTGAAGACAAATAAGTGATAGACTGAGAGACCAAAAAAAAAAATCAAAGATTCATTGCGCGGTGGCATACCAATAGTAGGTATGTTACAAAACTCACCTTCAGCGGCGCTGTAATTCTGCCACTGGCCGTGTGCGTGATTTTGGCGCATTTGGGGGGGGGGGGACGGGGTTAAATGGTCCTGAATTATATTTTGTTGGAGTGCAAGATTTTGCTAAAGAATCGTTCCTACGGCCGTTCTGCGTGTTTTTTAAAAAATTCACCCGACAAGTTAATCGCTGGAATGATTTTAAAAGCAGGTTCTGAAGCCGTCAATGCCGAAAACTGGGACGGATTTTATGGAGGACCAGTTAAAGAAAGTAATTTATTTTTATGTATAAAAGTGTTTCTTAAGATGTATTTAATTCACATTTTAAGTTGCGAAACAGTAATTTTTCCCCCCCGAAGAACCGGCAGTATATTTGCTGCAGATATGGGGGTATAAATTCAGCGCATCTGAACGTTCCAAATGGTCCCATTCCTAGAAAATCTCACTCCCTGGCTGATTTAAATGGCCATTAATTTACAGGTATTAAGCATTAAATTCCTTCCATTTGGCCTATAAACCCATGACAATGAGATTTTAAAATTATGTTATATTCTGAATTCTTGTGTGAATGTTATTTGGACACTTAGGCTATTTAAAAATGTTAACCTATTTAAAATTGATAGATGTTTAGATCTAGTAATTGAATTTTGTAATTAGCTACAATTAGGTAACTAACAAATTATATGCTTTAATTTCAAGTCTTCTAAGTAAGATTGTTTCATATTTGTTTCAGAATGCTTCAATCTATAATAACTGAAAATTTCTTTCAGTTCTCTTAAATTTTCAGAAAGTTATCGGCCTTTAAATGTTCTCGATCACAGCTTTTGTGTTAAGTCAATGAAAAAGCAATAACGAACAAGATGCCAATTTCCGAGTATGAAAATGGCCATAACGTTTTTAATACTGAAGCTATGAAAGTGAATTAGGTGTCAAATTAAACTTCTTTTTATGCTTTATCTGATGGGATGAATTAAAGACTTGATTTTTTAAATCTCAAAATTTTGTAACATTGCTAGCAATAGAGCTACTGCCTTACCTGAAAACGGGTGTTTGTCTGTATGGAGTTTATATGTTCTCCCCATGACCTTTGTGGGTTTTCTCTGAGATCTTTAATTTCCTCCTACACTCTAAAGACATACAGGTTTGTAGGTTAATTGGCTTGGTGTAAGCGTAAATTGTCCGTAGGTTGTCCCGTGTAATGTGTTAATGTGCAGAGATCGTTGGCGGTGCAGACTCGTTGAGCCGAAAAGCCTGTTTCCACACTGCATCTCTAAACTAAACTAAACTCAACTAAACTAAACTAAACTAAACTGTATGCAAAAAATGAATTTCAGTGTGCCTAGGTATATGTAACAATAAGGTACCATTGAAACATTACACCAATAACTTGCTACCAGAAAGCACATTGTGCATTGCTTCTGGTTATTGACACATACATGCCAATAGGCACAAACTAAGCTTTTCCTGTAAGTTGCCTACTCCATGTGATACCCACTGTGTGAGAAGGTGCGAGTTATGCTGAAATTCCCCCCTTTGTTTTGTCTACAGGTGTTTTATCAGTATGTCAATAAAAGATAATCGACATTCCTTATAATTGCAGTTTATTTTAATTTGCAGTTATAAGCCATATTCTACCCATCCCCTTTTGTTTTTTTATTTCTTAATGTATCAAACAGGCCTACCTGTCCTGATTTTCAATTCAGATTAAAGTTCCACATCAAAGATAGTAATCTGTTTTATCATTTTTCAGATTGAAGTCTGAAGAAGGGTCTCGGCCCAAACGTCACCCTTTCCTTCTCTCGAGAGATGCTGCCTGTCCTGCTGAGTTACCCCAGTATTTTGTGTTATCTTCAGTTTAAACCAGCATCTGCAGTTCCTTTCTACACAACTAGATATCTTTTGGACTTACATCAATTTTCTGTATTCTCATCTTGGACAGATAAAAGCATGTTGGGTCATAGAGCGATACAACATGGAAACAGGTCCTTCAGTCCACCGAGTCCGCACCGATCATCGATCCCCATACATCATTGAATTGAATTGAATTGAATTTCCTTTATTGTCATTCAGACCTTACGGTCTGAACGAAATTTCGTGCCTGCAGTCATACATACAATGATACAATAATAAACAACAATAAACACAAATTAACATCCACCACAGTGAGTCCTCCAAACACCTCCTCACTGTGGTGGAGGCAAAAATCTTAGGGCTGCAGTCTCTTCCCTCTTCTCCCTCTGCGCTGAGGCGATTCCCCACCGGGCGATGGTACAAACAGTCCCGCAGCTCACCGAACCCCGCGAACGGGCCGGTTCAAACACTGCGGCCCGGGGTGGTCGAAGCCGCCGCACCTCCAGTCCAGCACACGCAGCCGCTGGCCCGCGGCTGAACCCAGGACTCTGGACACCGCCGCCAGAACGTCGTCCCAGCCACCGGAGCACCGTCCCAGCCCCCGGACCGGATCGCCCTCACGTGAGTACCGTTCCTCCCTCGGGCTGGGCCACTCCAGCTGGAGTGCCGTTCCTTCCTCGGGCTGGGCCACTTCAGCGGGAGTGCAGTTCCTCCCTCGGGCTGGGCCACTCCAGCGGGAGTGCCATTCCTCCCTCGGGCTGGGCCACTCCAGCCCCTCACCATGCCGCTCTCACGGGAGCACCGTTCCATCCCGGGCTGGGCCGGGAGCGAGCCCAGGACGAGTCCTGTCAGCTGCCTCCAGAGTCCCGAGGTCGCCGGCTCCGCTAGGCCTCAGCGTAGACGGAGGCAAAGAAGGGGGACACGACGAAAAGGTCGTATTCCCCCGAAGGGAGTGAGAGCAGCCCCCGTTTCACCCCCCACCCCCCTCCCCACATAAACACAGCCTAAAAAACCAAAAACATAACTAGACAAAACGAAAAAAAAAACACAAAAAAGTAAAAGACAAACGGACTGCAGGCGAGCCGCAGCCGTTCCCAGCGCCGCCACTTCCGAATCAGCACTTTCCTACACACACTAGGGACAATTTACAACCATAACCAATTAACCTACAGACCTGTATGTCTTAGGAGCATGGGAGGAAACTGAAGCAGCCGGAAAACAACCCATACAGTCACATTGAGAACATACAAACTCTGAACAGACAGCACAGACAGCACAGCCAGGATCAAACCCATATCTCTGGCGCTCTAGAGCAGCAACCCTACTACTGTGTTGCCGTGATGCCCTGGCCTCACCTGCATCTCAGCTGCACCTGGCCCATATCCCACTACTTCTTGTGTAAGAAGGAACTGCTGATGCTGTTTTAAACTGAAAAAGCTGGAGTAACTCAGCAGTTCAGGCAGCATCTCTGGACAGAAGAAATGGGTGACATTTAGAGTCGAGCGGAGTCTCAACCTGAAGCGTCACCCATTGCTTCTCTCCAGAGATGCTGCCTGTCCCGCTGAGTTACTCCAGCTTTGTGTGTCTATCTTCCCTCTTCTATCCATATACATGTCCAAGTGCTTTTCCAAGTATCATAATTGTACCTGCCTGTACCATTTTCTCTGGCAGCTGATTCCATTCATGAACCGTTCTCTGTGTAAAAGCGTCCCCTCAGATCCCTTTTAAATCTTTTACCTCTCACCTTAAACCTCTGCTCTCTAGTTTCAGACTCCTCGGCCCTGGGAAAAAGACTGTAAAACTATTCATCTTACTCAGGTCCCTCATTATTTTATACACCTCTGTAAGGTCACCCTTCAGCCTCCTACACTACAGGGTAAAAGGTCCATCCTCTCTCTATAGCTC
Source organism: Leucoraja erinaceus (assembly GCF_028641065.1). Classification (NCBI taxonomy): domain Eukaryota; kingdom Metazoa; phylum Chordata; class Chondrichthyes; order Rajiformes; family Rajidae; genus Leucoraja; species Leucoraja erinaceus. Next base: position 33,079,973 of record NC_073381.1, read on the forward strand.
AAGCCTTCCCGTCCCAGTCACCTCTTCATAAATCTTTTTGCACCCTGTCGAGTTTAATAACATCCTTCCTATAGTACGGTGACCAGAACAGCTGCAGCATGACATCTGCTGTATACAATACCCTGACCAATGAAGGAAAGTGTGCCAAATACCTTCTTCACCACCCGTGTCAACCTGTGTTGCAACTTTTAAGGAAATATGTACCTGCATCTCTCAGTGTAGAAGAGATAATGCATTGATAATGTTTTCCTTTTGCATCATTTTAATAAGCTCTCTTATTATTCCATAATATTCACTTAAAAATCCCCCAGTAACATCTTACAGTTGAGTAAAAATACTGCAACAGTCTGAATATTTGGTATAGTGGCATGTTGTCCAAGTTGATGATCAATTGTAGTGCAAAATTAATTGGATTGTCCAATGTTAATTGAAACATGTATACCGAATTGCACCAACCAGACAAAAGATACATTCTCACAACCAAATTTGTAAAGCCTTTATCTGCAATACTACTCAAAAATTATTACATGCCTTTAACTCCAGCACTTGTTGAAAGATTGCCACATCTGCCATTGATTTATAAGGTTTTTTACTTCTATATACAAGTCAAGAACAAAATAATATTATTATTTTTTATAAGAAAGTTACTTTTACCTTCTCCAGATCTTCTCGCGCAATATTATGCCAGGGGACTTACCACCCTTAGATCTTGTATCCTGCATTGGCAGATAACTAGGAGCAGCTTGAAGTACATTCCACAGTTTTAACATTGTCATGAAAAGCATTAACCTAAGGCCAGATAGGCAAATATTAAAGGGTTTGTTCAACTACCCCGCATTCCCGGTCCTGAATCTTGCAGGATGGGAGTGTTGTAAAAATATGGAGCAACAACAGTTTAACTCCCGGTGACATCTGATGAATGTTATTCCTGGGATTGTATGAATTTTGCGTGTACCCTCTTGAAGGCAACCCAATGCAATCCTGTTACTGTCTAGGAAGGGACTGCAGATGCTGGTTTAAGCCAAAGATAGACACAAAAAGCTGGAGTAACAGCAGGTCTGAGAGCTTCTCTGGAGAAAAGGAATAGGTAACATTTCGGGTCGAGACCCTTCCTGAAACGTCACCTATTCCTTTTCTCTAGCTGAGACTCCAGTTTTTTGTGTCCAGCAATTGTGTCACAGTTGGGAGAATCGATATTGCTTAAGTTAACAATCACAGCTTGAAATTCCTCACACCCAGCCATCATCTATTTTGTTATCAAATACCACATTCTTCTGTTCAATACATTAAGTTCTCAGATTTGACAGCAACAATTGTCGACAACAAGTCACTTCGCTGGATGGGAGGAAAAATTATATAAGAAAGGTATAAATTATATGAAAGAAAGACACAAAATGCTGGAGTAAGTCTGCAGAAGGGTCCGAAGTAGGGTCCAGACCTAATACATCACCTATAGTATCTATGTTCTCCAGAGATGCTGCCTGACTCACTAAATTACACAAGTATTCTGTGTCTTTCTTTGGTAAACCTGCATCTGCATTCCATTGTTACATATGGAATTAGTCAACGGACTCAAGTGAACAACAAATATTCTCACATATAAACCAGATATGGTTTAGAAACGCAAGGAACTGCAGATGCTGGAATGTTGAGCAAAACACAAAATGCTGGAGGAACCTAGCAGGTGGAGGGAATGAATAGATGATGCTTCAGGTCAGGACACTTTGTCAGATTAATTGCAGTAGTGGGGTAGAAAACTGGGAATTTCAATCCACTGTACATCATTTCATCTTCTCAAGAGAAACAGCAACTAATTTCTTGAAAATTAGAAGACCTTTGGATAAATTGATGGAATCTTTTGACGGCAACAAGTGAAAAATGTTATCAGCATTAACACGGTGGCGCACCGGTAGAGTTACCGCCTTACAGCGATGTTCGATCCTGACTACGGGTGCTTGTCTGTACTGAGACTTGCATGGGATTTCTCAGGGATCCCTGGTTTCCTACCACACTCCAAAGACGTACAGGTTTGTAGGTTAATTGGCTTGGTATAATTGTAAATTATGCCTAGTGTATGTAGGATAGTATTAATGTGCAGGGATTACTGGTCAGCATGGACTCGGTGGGCCGAAGGGCCTGTTTTCAAGGTGTATTTCCATACAGAATGAAACAAAACTAAGCATGAATTAATCAGCAGAACTGAACCATAACATTCTTTACCCTAGCACTGATTGTCAAACATATGAAGCAAAGTTGAGATGAGCCGATAAGATTTAACACCTATTCAAATGCTTGGTCACCCAACTTGTTCTCACCTTTCCATAAACCTCCACTTCCTGTTACCTGTATTCTATGCATAACAAATGCTGTTTTCTCTTTATTCCTTGATATACATTAGCTTTACGTTCTCCCATGTTTCTAATGCAAAATTTCAACCTTTACAATCAACCTAAATTAAAGAAACACAATTGCAGTAACATTGCAATTTTGCATCTTTAGCTAGTTATGCATCCTTCATTCCAAACATTCTTCTGTAGCAGACAACACCCAAGCATTGGATTTCCTCCAGAACTGTTCCCCTTACCTAGCTCTGTCTCCTTGTGAATGAAGTCTCTTTGTCCAAGGATTTGACGACACTGGGCCTGTACTCGCTGGAGTTTAAAAGGATGAGGGAGTACCTCATCAAAACCAACTAAAACTTGCCAAATAGTGAAACCCCTTGATAGAGTGGACGTGGAGAGAATGTTTCCACTTGTGGGAGAGTGTGGGATCAGAGGGCACAGCCTCAGAATAAAATGGACGTACCTTTAGAAAGGAGATGAGGAGGGGTTTCTTTCGTCAGAGGATGGTGAATCTGTTGTGGTGAATGGTGAATCATTGCCACAGATAGCTGATGGAACTAATGTAGATGGGACAGGTTGGACGGTGTGGGCAAGTTGGGCTGAAGGACCTGTTTCCACGCTGTGACTATGACTCTAAATTGGCAATAACTGCACTGAAATGGAGAAAACATTCCATGATCTCTCCTCCATTTGAAGATCTTTAGGTTTAGGTTTAATATTGTCACGTGTCCCAGGATACATCGTGTGTAGGAAGGAACTGCAGATGCTGGTTGAAATCGAAGATAGACACAAAATGCTGGAGCAACTCAGCAGGACAGGCAGCATCTCTGGAGAGAAGGAATGGGTGATGTTTCGAACGAGACCCTTCTTCAGACTGATGAATGGGTGACATTTTGGGTAGAGACCCTTCTTCAGACTGATGGTATCAGTTAATCCAGCACTTTGTGACTATCCCAGGATACATCCTTGTATAAATTAATTAAATTGTGGGCTGATTTTACTATTTTTTCTTATGGTGAGTTTCCATGTCCACCAAATCGTAAATTATTTTGAAACCCTATAAATCTCTCTGAAAAAGTACTACGGGACATTTTTTGTTCACCATGCATTAATTTATCATCATTTGAGAACAGCACATCAAGCAACTTACAAAATGGATATAAGTAATTCACAAAATGAATATCATTCCAGGGAGGTGAACAAAGATTATAATGGTACATCAATATTACTCGAAGACACAGTGAGAGATCGCAAAGTTGCCAGGGGTGAGCCAAGCTTCTGTATCCAGGACTCCATTGTGAAGCAAAAGTACCTCAGTGAAGATCAGCAAGAGGTCCCCATGAGCCCTACAGTGGACTAGGTCTGAACCCTGTCATCTCTACATCCTGTACTCGCTGGAGTTTAGAAGAATGAGGGAAGTGAATACCAAAGTAAAAGTGTTGTATGCACAAAGTATAAGAAATAAAGTGGATGAGCTTGTGGCTCAGTTAGAAATTGGCAAGTTGATGTTTGATGTGGGAATTACAGAGACATGGGAATTTGTTGATGTGGGAATTACAGAGACATGGCTGCAAGAGGACCAAGGCTGGGAGCTGAATATTCAGAGGTATACGTCTTATAGAAATGAAAGACAGCTGGGCAGAGGGGGTAGGGTAGCTCTTTGGTAAGGAATGTAATTTAGTCCCTTGCGAGGGGTGACATACAATCAGGAGATTAGATAGATATGGATAGAACTGAGGAATTGTAAGGATAAAAAGACCCCAATGGGAATTATCTACAGTAGCCTGGATGTAGGGTGCAAGTTGAATCAAGAATTAAAATTGGCACGTAGCTAAGGTAATGCTATTGTTGTTACGGCAGATTTCAACATGCAGGTAGACTGGGAAAATCAGGTTGGTACTAGACCACAGGAAAGGGAGTTTGTGGAGTGCCTCCAAGATGAATTCTTAGAGCAGCTTGAATGGAGCTCAGCAGGGAGAAGGCAATTCTGGATTTAGTGTTGTGTAATGAACCGGACTTGATAACGGAATTTGAGGTAAAGGAGCCATTGGGAGTTAGTGAACATAATATGATGTTTTCTTCTACAATTTGAGAGGGAGAAAAATATATCAGAAGTGTCAGTATTATAGTTGAGCAAAGGGGACGATGGAGCCATGAGGGAGGAACTTGCCGAAGTTGACTGGAAAGATACCTTAGCAGGGGTGACAGTGGAACAACAATGGTGGGTATTTCTGGGAAAAATACAGAAGGTGCAGGATCAGTTCATTCCAAAGAGGAAGAAAGATTCTAAGGGGAGTAAGAGACAACCGTGGCTGACAAGGGAAGTCAAGGACAGTATAAAAATAAAAGAGAAGAAGTATAATATGGAAAAGATGAGCGGGAAGCCAGAGGATTGGGAAACTTTTAAAGAGCAACAACAGAAGACCAAAAAGACAATACGGGGAGAAAACATGAGGTACGAAGGTAAGCTAGCCAATAATATAAAACAGGATAGTAAAAGCATCTTTAGGTATGTGAAGTGGAAAAAATTAGTTAAGACCAAAGTTGGACCCTTGAAGACCAAAAAAGGTGAATTTATTATGGGGAACAAGGAAATGGCAGATGAGTTGAACAGGTACTTTGGATCTGTCTTCACTAAGGAGGCCACAAACAATCTTCCTGATATAGTAGTGGCCAGAGGATCTGGGGTGACAGAGGAACTGAAGGAAATCCATGTTAGGCAGGAAATGGTGTTGGATAGACTGATGGGACTGAAGGCTGATAATTTGAATACTTTGGTACTATATATTCATTACTAGATGGAAACCTTTGTTACTGCTAAGCTATGGATTTCCTAGGTTACTACATGGCAAGCATCGTTTAAAAGATGCTTACTATACAGTACCCATTAGGGGTGACCACAGATGTTATTTAACACAATGGACCATCTGGGGTTCACCCTTAACTCAGTTCACATGTCAGTGACTTTGCCGAAAGAAAAGGTTACAGCCTTAATGGAGGCTTGCAGCAAAATCGTTGACATCACAAAACCATCCATCAGACTGGTAGCAAGAGTAATTGGCATTATAGTGGCTGTGTTTCCAGCCACACAAATTGGACCTTTACATTATCAAAAATTACAGAGGGCTAAAATACGAGCACTCAAAAATTATGGTGGTCATTTTGACAGACCAATGAAGCTACCAACAGAGGCCATAATGGAACTAAAATGGTGGAAAGATAACATTAGGCATTGTTCCTATCCAAACATTATCAGCTACCCGTCTATGGAACTACATACTGATGCCACTGCACTTGGATGGGATGCTACCAATTCCATCTCCAGCTGTGGGGGAGATGGAATGCACAGGAGGCATCATTATTACAAACACTGGGCATATACTTCCTGGGAATGTTAAGTGTATTATATGGCCTTAAGTCATATTGTTCTGGGTTATATCACCAGCATGTTAGACTACAAATTGACAACACCACCATGGTAGCATATATCAACCATATGGGTGGAAACAAATCGACATTATGTGACAATCTGGCCAACACAATTTGGCAATAGTGTATCCAGAGAGATATTTGGATATCAGCTACCTACTTACCAGGTAAACTAAATTTAGTGACAGACAACAGGTCACGCAAATTCAATGAAAACACTGTATGGACGTTGGATAAAAATGTATTTGCTGAAATTACAGCACAGTATGGAACACCAGATATCGACCTATTCGCATCCAGGCTCACACCAGCTATCGAATTATGTTCATGGGAACCAGAACCTGGGGCAGTGGCAACAGATGCATTTTCGCTGCATTGGGGGATTGTTTATTTATGCATTCCCTCCTTTCTGTCTCATCAGTCGGGTATTTAGGAATATACAGCAAGACTCCGCGTCTGGTATTTTGATAGTACCCGATTGGCCTACTCAACCATGGGTCCCGGTGATACTTGACATGGTATTAGAACCATGCATCACCATCCATCATAGACTTAATTTACTGGTTCATCCCCCAACAAGGGGAAGTTACCCATGTCATAATTATATAAACCTATTAATTTGAAAGCACCTCTACTACACCTGGGACTGACGGACCGAACAGTGGATATTATTTCAGCGGCCCACAGACAGTCCACCAAAAAACAGTACCTGGTGTACATCAAGAAATGGGAAGTACTGTCACAACAATAACATCACCCACAGATCTATGAACATTCCGTCTGTTCTGGAATTCCTGGCAAGCCTCCATTACAATGAGAGGCTCAGTCATAGTGCCATCAACTGCGCCAGAAGTGCTCTGTCAACATACCTGTGGCAAGGAATAGAGCGGCATTCTGTTGGGACACAACCTGGTAACCAAACCCATGAGGGGCATTTTTAATGTTAATCCCCCAAGAACCAGGTACTCCCAAATATGGGATGTGAGCATTGTACTGACCATGTTAAGAAACTGGTCTCCAGCTACAGCTCTGTCCCTACAGAAATTGACAATGAAAACAGTCATGCTGATGGCCTTGGTCACGGCACAAAGGGTCCAGTCACTACAGAACCTAAGGCTGAACAACATGACTATTTCATCTGGAAATTTAACTTTTTCACATCAAGGAATTAGGCAAACAAAACAGACAGGGGTCAGCAGGCCTAAAAACAGAATTCAGGGCCTACCCGAGAGATGATCGTCTCTGTATTGTAACACACTTACTATTATATATGGAGTAAACTAAGATAATCAGAGGGAAAGAAATGTCACTTTAATCAGCTACAAACAGCCACTCAAAACAGTGACAGTCCAGACCATCTCTAGATGGCTAAAACAGGTCCTAATAAAGGCAGGAGTAGACACTAGCATTTTAAATCTCACTCCACCGGGGCTGCAGCTACATCGGCAGCTATGAAGTTGGATGTTCCTATGGACCAAATCCTCAAGACAGCAGGATGGTCAACGGAGAAAACTTTCCAATGATTTTATAACAAACCAGTCATTGAACCTGGAACATTTGCAGAAACAATTTTAAGTTCTGTAATATAATTTAACCCATAAATAGGGGCTATCATTTGGTGTTAATATATTTATCGTTGAGTTTTCAATATCGTATTGATGTCTAATGATGTTAACACTATTCTCCCCATAATCAAGGCAGATGTGATGCATGGACTCGTTTCCACGGAATGAAATCACAGAGCTTTAAAATCTTCACGTAGTCACTCACGTGACTCCGATGTAAAATAGTAAGATTAAACAAGAACTTACCAGTTTGAAGTTTGATCATTATTTTATGAGAAGTAACGTTGAGGGATTACGTGCCCTCCGTTCCCACTCATGATAATGTACTCAACTGGTATCTCTTCTCTAATCTTACTATGTTTAGTCATAGAAACATAGAAACATAGAAATTAGGTGCAGGAGTAGGCCATTCGGCCCTTCGAGCCTGCACCGCCATTCAATATGATCATGGCTGTTCATCCAACTCAGTATCCCGTACCTGCCTTCTCTCCATACCCCCTGATCCCCTTAGCCACAAGGGCCACATCTAACTCCCTCTTAAATATAGCCAATGAACTGGCTTCAACTACCCTCTGTGGCAGAGAGTTCCAGAGATTCACCACTCTCTGTGTGAAAAAAGTTCTTATGTTTTAAAGGATTTCCCCTTTATCCTTAAGCTGTGACCCCTTGTCCTGGACTTCCCTAACATCGGGAACAATCTTCCTGCATCTAGCCTGTCCAACCCCTTAAGAATTTTGTAAGTTTCTATAAGATCCCCTCTCAATCTCCTAAATTCTAGAGAGTATAAACCAAGTCTATCCAATCTTTCTTCATAAGACAGTCCTGACATCCCAGGAATCAGTCTGGTGAACCGTTTCTGCACTCCCTCTATGGCAATAATGTCCTTCCTCAGATTTGGAGACCAAAACTGTACGCAATACTCCAGGTGTGGTCTCACCAAGACCCTTTCCAACTGCTTGAAATGATATCAAACTGCATTTGAATGTGATGGCCTTGCATCCCGCATGAAATGGTATGAAACTGCATTTGAATTTGGTGGCCATGCACCCTGCTGGAAATGGTATGAAATTGCACTTGAATTTGGTGGCCTTGCACCCTGCCTGAAGTGGAACGGAAACTGCACTTGAGTTTGGTGGACTTGCACCCTGCTTGATGTGGTATGAAACTGCACTTGAAATTGGTGGCCTTGCACCCTGCTTGAAATGGTAGGAACTGCATTTGAATTTGGTGGCCTTGCACCCTGCTCGAAATGGAATTTCAAGGAATAGCCGTGAGTCAACTGCCAGCCCACCAGCCGTGAGTGAGCTGCCAGCACACCAGGCTTGAGTGACTGAGCAGCCACCCCAAGTATCCATTTGGCCCATAATGTCCATACTAGCACTCTGAAAACCAGTCCCTTCAGCCCACAACACCCATACTAGCGCTCCAGAAAGCCCCCCCACTGGCCACCAATATTGGACTTGGTGGAGAGGTGGAATATTGCGTTGGGGGACCAGCCCTCCCGTGTGAACATGGGACCCAACGGGTCCCACATAGTCTAGTAAAATATAACAATCAAAGCACAAACAATTGCAAATGATAAATATCAGAAATAAAACAAAATCTGGAAATACTCAACTGGTTGGACAGCACCTGTGGAGGAATAGTTTTGCTTCAGGTCAAAGATCATCAGACCCGAAAAAAAAATAACTTTGTTTCTCTTCACCCCAGAGCATTGTTTGACTTAAGATAGACACAAAATGCTGGAGTATCTCAGCGGGACTGGCAGCATCTCTGGAGAGATGGAATGGGTTATGTTTTGGGTCGAGACCCTTCTTCAGAGTAGACGGGGGAAAGTGAAATGAGAGTTATAGATGGTGACATAGAGAGATTTATAACGAATGAATGACAGATATGCAAAGAAGTAACAATGATAAAGGAAACAGGCCACTGTTAGTTGTTTGCTAGGCGTGAACGAGCACCTGGTGCAACTTGGGTGGGGTAGAGATGGATAGAGAGGAAATGCGGGGGTTACTTGAAGTTAGAGAAATCAACGTTCATGCCACTGGGTTGTAAGCTGCCCAAGACAAATATGAGATGCTGTTCCTCCAATTTGCGTATAGCCTCACTCTGACAATGGAGGAGTGTTTCGACGGTTTGACTTCCTGAGTATTACTAACGTTTTCTGCTTCATTACAAAAGGTAGACATTTGGGAAAGAATTAACAAGAATTTAAATAAACATGCAGCCTGTTGGAAGTATAAAAGCCCTGTAAGCGCTCCTACTGAAGGCTCATGGCTGCCTTTTAACACCGTGCGCGGCCTGCTGAGCGCGTTTATTATCTGGCAAGTCGGGCGTTTGGGGCAGTTCACTTTCATGGAAGCCAACAGTAATGGAATACTTATTTTATTGCACCCTTATTGTAGTGTATTACCTGCATCGAATCAGATACTCCAGGCAGCATATTGCAGTGGAGGTTGCCTACTATTTTGGACAAGCTGGCGCCTGTTTGATGCCCATAGAAAGGGCACACTGCCAAACAAATTTCTAGACTCACCACTTTTCACATTTTATCCATTCTTCCTGCAAATTTTCTACGTTTTGCTTCTGGGCCAGCTATAAAATTCTTCTGCCAAATTCAGGTAGGGGTTAGCTTGATCTTAAAATCAGGTCGGCCACACTGCCGCACCATGCTGTAATTTTCTCTTTTCATGATGAAAGAGGCAATAATAAATGGTGAAGACTGGTCTTCCTTATTTCACTAACCCTCCTCATGGTTTAAATGGTTGCAGGTGGGATCTAGGCTGGACGGCGTCCAACTGCATGGATCAGTGGATGCGGAGCATGTTCTGTGATGGAAACAACAATGATAATAAATACTGAGAGAAGTTTTTGGTCCATTGCTCATCATTCATTCATCTGATGAAGGTAAACAGGGACGGCAGATCAGAGGGATAATTGAATCGTAGGAAGGGAGCACAGATAGATTATCTTGTCTGCCATTCTATAGCTATTAAATACAGGTACAAATGTTTCAGGGGAACTTGCAGATGGGAATAAACTTCAGCCATAATTCACAGAAAGTGTTAACAGGAGTCAAGTAAAGCAAAATCAATCACAATTGTAGATCAAGTGAAAGAAATAAAAGAACATTGTGAATTTGCTGTGTTTTTTTTTCTTTTCCTTCTGTAGGTCAACATTCCCAACAGAGTGTAACAGATTTTCATCTCAGAGATCCCTGTTCCAAATTTTCAATTTATCCTAAGTGTCCATTTGGGTTCAACAATGTGGGTTATTCACTTAAATATTCATCACATCTTTTCATTGAGGCATTTCCCAGATTGCCCAAAGTGTAATTACATTATAGCAATATTTCAGAGAGTCAGAAATGCCTACCGACATCAATCTCACAAGGCACATCATATATTAGTACTTGCATATTGAACTTCACTTCAAGAAGTTTGGGTCCATTGAATTCCTCATTAGCATGCCCCAGGCAAACTTCAAATGTAAGGGATTCTACTATAAACACTAGAACACTGAAGAAGGGTCTCAACTCGAAACGTCACCCATTCTTTCTTTTCAGATATGCTGCCTGTCCCGCTGAGTTACTCTAGCTTTTTGTGTCTATCTTTGGTTTAAACCAGCATCTGCAGATCCTTCCTACTATAAACGCTCATTGATCAGGAGTAAGGGCTTAATTGCTCTTAAGAAGGAAAGAACAATGTGGAAAGTAAAACCTTGCAGAGGCTTCAGTAATGAGCCATCTTAGGAATGGTCAAGGCCATGCTTTGAAAGATAAATCATGAATGTACGATGGGGAGTATACTAGGATGTAAAGAATACATCACGACTAATATGCCAGGAGATACAGAAGCCTGAAGTTATACACTGGGAGATTCAGGATCAGCTACTTTCCTACACCAATCAGGCTCTTGAATTGATCTACACAGCCCTAATCCTTCCTCAGCAACATAACATGATGGGCCATCTCTTGCGCTGCCATAGACTTGCTTTCTAATTGTTTATTGCATTAACGCTTACGTAGCGCAGTCTTTTTTATTTTCAATCGCATAGAATTAATGTGTAGTTTATGTATAATTTATGTTTTTGCGTGTTGTCTCAATCTATGTGCATGTGATGCTGATGCAAATGAGATTGTCATTGTACCTGCACCTCACTCTGCTAATGACAATAAGCTTGACTTGATTTACAGCAGAGTCAGAGGCTAGGCTGAACCAACTGCAACAAATATATCTGTTGTTATCATGTTATCATTGAGTCGTTAAATTGACATTATGGATCAGCTACGGCCCAAAATGTGATTCCATTACCCTTAGCCAGTAGGTTATTATTGTGGTATTGAGGATCACATTCCTTGCAACCTTCCCTGTAGTTTTGAAGTCACTTCAACAAATCTGCTGGTGCTCTGTCAATGAATGTCGATCAATGGTTCTGCTGTATGTTTCCTTATCTTTTATTTTGCTCCTTCGTCTTGGTGTTAGCTAACGTTGGAAGGAATTACCATTTTCAATTTTTAACTGGCCAGAGGTGGGGTGGGACATTGCAACCTTCACGTGGTCCGCCCTGTTTCAACAAATGCAATCAACCTAGCATGCACAATCAAATAAGATCAAATAGAACAAGTTGTCCTACAACTTTAGGCTGTGCACACCATACGCAAGAAGAAGAACCTAGAGGTATGAATATTGATTTCCCTAACTTTAAGTAACTTTTGCATTCCCTCTCTCTCCGTCCCTCCCCCATTCTAGTCATCCTACTAGTTTCACTGTCGTCCTCTTAGTTTCACTGTTTGTAGCCTCCTCGTTATCACCTCTTCCACAGTAAACAATGGGCCATTGTGGGCTCTACCTTTCCTTGATCATCCTTCCAGGCCTTGATTAGTTTTTTTTCCATACTTTTCATTCTTTTGTTCTCTGTGCCTTTCCATACCTCTAGTTTTCCTCTCTCCTGACTCTCAGCCTGAAGAAGGGTCTCAACCCGAAACGTGACCTATTCCTTTTCTCCAGGGAAGTGGCCCGACCTGCTGAGTTGCTCCAGCATTTTGTGTCTATCTTCGGTGTAAACCAGCATGTGCAGTTCCTTCCTGCAAATCAGGTCATAGCCACTTAATGCAAGTCCTGTAGCGATGTCAAATTGCTGGTAGCTCTCCGAGTTGTACCATTTGCCCATTATCATAATTATTTACAGTATTTAAGTAACAACATCTGTTTAACTCCCAAAGAAATGTTGAATCTGTCAACTTGCATTTCAGGATACTTCTGGAGCTTTCTGAATTTCCATATGCCGATTGTGACATTCCCCTTTGATCGGTTCCATCCATGTTATTTTTCAATCACATGCAAATTTAATTCCCTGTAATTCATGCTCCGTTGACTAGGACCTGACTATAATTACACCAGTTAGGTTGCGATGCAGCTTGGCTTGCTACTAACAATTATTCATTTTAATAGCGGCTAATTTTGCATCAGTTCATAACCATCGAAAATAAACCAAAACAAAAATGACAGGTTGTTTCTGTTGACAATTTGATTTTAATAGCAAGATTAAATGAGAACTTACCAGTTTGAAGTTTGATCTGTATTTTATGAGGAGTTGAAAATTGACTCAACACATATAGAGCTCTACATAAACGTCCCATGACAAAATGTTCCTTAAGTGTCAGGGCTGGTTTGAAATTCTGGAATAGCTTCGGCTCATATAAGCCAATTCAATAATAAGTCAACTCAAATCAAGTCAAGTCAAGTTTATTTGTCACATACACATGCGAGATGTGCAGTGAATGAAAAGTGGCAATGCTCGCCATGGTTGCCCCATCCAGGCAAATTGTGGTATGTCCGAAATCTTATATAAAAGGGTACTGAATAGTATGCATCTTTAAGTTGATGTCTACCATAAAGTATCCTTCGAATGATCAATGATGGTGCGACATTCACCATCTTGGGGTTTTTTTGGTACCAAAGGCTCATATGAGATTTCTTATGACCCCTGGTATATATTTCCCAGTAGCTAGACCCTCATGTTTCTTAGCGGGAGGGTAGACCCTTTGGGGTGCAAGCTGAACTGGTGGCAAGATATTCATTCTATTCCCCTTGAATATTTTTTGGTATATAACTACCAAGAGTGATAGCTTTCCAACCAGGTGTGATTCCCCCCCTCTGTTAGTACAAACCCTTCACCTTTATGTGATGGTAGGAACCATACATCTGTCTTCACTGTTGTTTGGTGGTGTGTTCATTTCTTCAGTTTCTGGTTCCTTGTCTGTAGAGATGGTATTGTTGGGGGTGGCACATTTTCCATGGGGCCCGCTCTGGACCCTGGCCAGAAAGGGCTTACTGGGGGTTGGCATGCGGGCCCCGAGTTTTCACCAATACTCTTAAGTAGACGCCTACTGGTGGACGCGTAGAGGCACTGCTGTCTGGTTTTGTGTGGTGCTCATTCCAGGCCCTGCCCTCTTGATGCCAAATTTTTGGAATCTTCGTCCAGTTTCTTAGGCTTGGTTTGATAACTTAGACAGATAGCAGGATCTGTGGTTGTGAGGTCGGCGTTCTCACAGTCCTGTACATTTTTTTAAGTTGAGGGCAGGTTTTATAACTTCCTGAGAAGTTGCGGAGCATCTGTGAACAGTATGGTCAGGTGTTTTGCCATACTACCCTGCCCCTCTGGAATGAGCATGCGAAAATGATAGCCGACGTCAGGGATATCAAATGCAATTTAAGATATTTGGGTTTTTTAAAAAGCTATGCTCAATGTACCCCCCAATAATGGTGGGCACTTTGAGTAAATGCAATTTAGGGAAGGCGTGATGAAACCAGCGCCTCATGACTACCTGTCTTGGAGAGGTTTTGAAAAGAATAGGTAGTAAGCTGGCCGTCAGTTGAGATTGAAAAGGCCATCTCGCTAGTGGTGGAGCCACATAGCGGCCACACCCAGCAGCTCTTCCTGATCCTGTACCTCAAGCATACTCCCGATATTCTTCAGCCAGTGACCCCGCTTCTTGGCCAGCCCAGCCCTGGTCGCCATCGATCCCTCGATAAGGGAGATGGCCAGTGCTGTAGTGCACTGGAGTGGGAGTGTTATGCTCCCTTGGCGAGCTTGCCCCTGCTCCTGAGGCAAGTCTCGCTGGAGTTTTTGGCTCCATGACCTTACTCTGGCTTGGCGAACAGAGGCTGTTCTCGTTTGAAGTGCCGATACCATCTTCTGTGTCTGTCTCCAGCCCGAGGTTTGGTTGCTGGCTTTGCTGATAGAGGCTGTCTGCCGTTTTTGGGCGGCTTTTCAGCGGTTCTCGGGCGGCGAGTCTCCTTGTCGAGAGATGCAGGGGTTACTGGCCGGTTTTGAATTTCCCTCCAGTCCGCTGCTGTTGGTCAGACAGCTGTTTAGCGGACTGGGCATCGGCTCAGTACCCGTGTCTGTGGACCGCAGCGTGTGCGGTCCGGTTGCCGCCTCTCCCCCCTCCACTGACGGGACGTTCCTTCACAGGAGTCGAACGGGGGCCGCTTTCCTCTGTGCTGCTTTGCTGTCTCCAGTTCCCCTGGAGCAACAAAGTGGAGCAAAGTCGCGAGTTTAACCTGTAGGTAAGTACTTACCTAACGGTCCATTCCTTCAGGCTTGTAGCGGGAGCGCCCGTACTCCCGTTCGTCGCTGTTGCACTGCGTGAACGCAATGTTGCGCATGCATGCTGGACGGGTTCTTCACGTAGTCACTCACGTGACTCCAAAGTAAAATTCTAAATTTTACTGCTTATAAGTTATAAAGGTATTTCCAAAATGCTTGTGATTTTACTTGTTTTGTGCTTTATCTTATTACAAGGCATGCAAAACGATACCTTCCCAGATAAATGATTTAAGATTTATCTGACTGCTGAACAATATCATCAATTCCTCCTGCAGGAAAACGTATAAATTAAGAAGCCATGGAATAACATATTTTTCACTCAATATACTGCTATCATAACACTGAAAATTACATGCAACACATTATTACAATGGTGAAGCAGGGATATGGTTCCTTATAAAAAAAATAATTTGGAACCCAGATTGTCTCCATGGGAATAGTTTAGGTATCCATGGTAATAACAAAATTTAAGCCCATAGCAATAGGGATCTGGTGGAAGATGCAAATTACGGCAAGCTTTTTATAAATACATAACAGATAGGGTGTGCATATGTTGAACATTGAAGAGATGTTTAGTTCTGATCAATTAAATAACTAGTAAATAAGTTAAAGCAAGCACGTTCTAATTTTAAGTGTACATTACATTTAGTTGTTCTTACTCTGCTTGAAGATTTGTTTTTTAAATTGCAGAATGTAGAACAGAGTTGGGGAAAGGCTGTGGGACCAGGCCCAGCTGGTTCTTTGATCCTTGGTACTGTCTTCTAGTCAGGTACAGTGATCAACATATTAGTGAGCCTATTTTGTCTATGCACCACATGCTGGCCTGCAAGTGGAACCAGATTTTGGCTTGGTGGAACATACAGTCGAGATCCTTCAGCTCTCTACTATCTACAAGGAGGCCCTAGCAGGGCATTAAACTCCACTTAATTAAAGCAGTTCACCATTTTTGTTCTCATCACCTTTGTATGAAGAAAGTTTTCTTTATATAGATTCAGGTTAGAAAGAGGTCCGAAGAAGGGTGACTTCACCTACTATTTATGTGTTGAGTCCATAATCCATGTCAGGTTTCCACACTACCACCTGGTGCAATGCGGGCAGCCATGTTTGTTAGTTCAACTTATGACTGAGCCTGCAGTACTAATTTTGATGGTTTCTGTATGTACCGTAATTAAAGTACTTGTTATGATATATAATGACTCTGTATCAATAGTACCTGGCACATTGTAGTGTTGTTACAAATTCCTGCCGGGTGGGGGAGTCCCAAGGGCCACAGTTTAAGAATAAGGGGTAAGCCATTCAGAACGGAGATGAGGAAAAACTTTTTCAAACAGATAGTTGTGAGTTTGTGGAATTCTCTGCCTCAGAGGGTGGTGGAGGCTGGTTCTCTGAATACTTTCAAGAGAGAACTAGACAGAGCTCTTAAAGTTAGCGGAGTCAAGGGATATGGGGAGAAGGTAGGAACGGGGTACAGATTGTGGGTGATCAGCCATGATCACATTGAATGGTGCTGGCTCGAAGGGCCAAATGGCCTACTTCTGCACCTATTGTCTAATGTCTATAAACCTCCACATGCAACGGGAGGAACAGCACATGATATTCCGCTTAGGTACCTTACCACACACAACCCAATCAACATGGTTCTCAATTCTATCCCCTCTCTTACATGGCACCCCATCTCAATATACAACTATTTCTCCCACTAGGAGGGGGTCACCCCTTAGTCATTTCTAACCTTTGTCCACCCATCTGCCAATTAAAACGTCCCACACCTGTATCCACCTATCACTTGGTTCTGCCTGTAGATGAAACAGTATTGCTGATTTGATCCATGTCTGGTTTTGCTGCTGACCTGATTTTCGACTGGCATGGCAACCAATACTTGGTCCTGGTTTGAAATCAATCTTCTCCCCACAGCGTTCTTTGCAGCCATCTTCAAAAATATTGCGAGGCATTTTTCGGTCCATGGGGTACCTTCAACCCTCATGCCTGACAAAGGTGGCCAATTCACAAGCCAGTGTTTTAAGGACTTTGCAAAAGAATGGGACTTTAAGCACATCACCAGCCGTTTGGAGTACCCACAATATAACGGGCTGGCTGAGAGAGCTGTCCGCAGTGCAAAAGAGCTCATGGAGAAGTCCAGCAGGGCAGGTCTGATGTGTTTTAGGATCTTCTCAATCTCCGCAACATTCCACGTGATCCCATGTCCAGACAGACCAGGACTATTCTTCCCGTCTCAAAGCAGCTGCTCCAGCCACAAGTCTGTGAGCCCAAGGTGGTTCAGGCGTGTCTGCAGAGTAAAAGACTGATGCAGGAGGCATACTACGACCATTCTAGTTGTCCTCTTAAACCATTGTCGGAGGGCCAGGTGGTCCGTCTCCAAACCCCGAATGGGTATGCCCGTAAGGGCATAGTCAAGAAGGTGTTTTCGGAACCAGGGTCTTACATGATTCAATCTGGCGGAGGTCTCTACAGACGAATCCGACTACATATCCTGCCAGTAAATGAGCCGGCGCCATTGAGGCAGGCTCAGTATGATGATGCAGATGACCAAGATGATGTGTTATGGACAGAGGTTGGAAACAATTATCTGACACCGGACGGTGAGCCGTTCTGGGATCAGGACTTCATTTCTGCACCTGCAAAAGGACTGACAATTGGTCTGGTGCCAATGATGAAGACCCCCGTAAAGCCTGTCGACAAACCCCTGCGAAAACTGTGCTGGTTGAGTCATCGCCAGTTAAGAAACTCGGGATGGAGGTCGTGCCTGTGGCGACATCTCCTGTGAGGGGTATGGCTTTCTTTCAGGACGTCATCCTGTTCGCTAATTTTTTTTTAAAATGTTTTCTTAACTATTGAATCGCTGGGTGAAAATCGGGACAGCTTCAATGCAATCAAAATCACGGATCGCAAGTTCAGGACAAAACAAAAGGTATTCACTGTCGGGCGTTTATTTAATATATTATCTAGTTTTTAGTGTCATTTCATTTTAATCTGTTGATGCGATATATGTTAGCCCCAATATCGGCCGTGTCCTGCCTGCCTGCTGTGATTGTGTGCGCAAAATCATGGCGGAGGCCACAGTCCAATCTCTGTATCATAATCCACAAACATCTACTTTCAAGATAATCAAATTCATTATTTTTTGCACAATCATGTTATAAGAACATCTAAATTATCTATATTTTGTGTTATTTTATCCATGATCAATATTTTCATACTAAATATCTGACTAAAAACATCCACTGTACACAGTTTTTAGTCAGATATTTAGTATGAAAATCTTGATCATGGATAGACAATTACACAAAATATAGATTATTTAGATGTTCTTATGATATGATTGTGCAAAAAATAATGATTTTGATTATCCTGAGAGAGGATGTTTGTGGATTTAGAACACATGTCTGTGCAAAACGGCTCTTGCCTGTTGCAGTGTTATAAACCGACAGAGTAAAATTTATGGGAATTCAATTCAACATTCAATTCCTTCGATTTGGCATAGAAATTCATGACAAAGTGATTTTAAACATCATGTTATATTGTGAATTCTTGTGTGAAACATAGAAACATAGAAAATAGGTGCAGGAGTAGGCCATTCGGCCCTTCGAGCCTGCACCGCCATTCAATATGATCATGGCTGATCATCCAACTCAGTATCCTGTACCTGCCTTCTCTCCATACCCGCTGATCCCTTTAGTTACAACTGCCACATCTAACTCCCTCTTAAATATAGCCAATGAACTGGCCTCAACAACCTTCTGTGGCAGAGAATTCCAGAGATTCACCACCCTCTGTGTGAATGGGATCAGTTTGTTATTTTGATACTTTGGCCATTAAAAAAATATATTTTTAGCCTTTTCTTAACAATGGGATAGATGTTTAGATCTAGTAATTGAATTTAGATTAATTTAATTGATTTGATGACTGATGAATATGAATTTTTTGTTGGGTATTTACTATTTGTTTTAACGTTACAAATAATATTAAAGTTCTAATCTTAAGAATATCACATTTTTGAATTTTCAAGGCAGTCTGGGTGTTTATTACTATTTCCAGTTAATTTTGTAATTAGCTACTTAATTAGGTAATTAACTAATTATATATAATTTCTGGTCATCCAAGTAAGATGTATCATATTTGTTTCAGAATGCTTCAATCTACCATTAGCAAAAATTTCATTCAGTTCTATTATTTTTTAAGAAAATTATGGGCTTTTATGTCAATTGACTGTCCTTGATCACAGCTTTTGTGTTCAGTCAATGGAAAAGCATTAGGAACAAGATGCTAATTTCCAAGTATGAAAATGACCATAACCTTTTTAATACTGAAGATATGAAAGTGAATTAGGTATCAAATTAAAGTTCTTTTTATGCTTTATCTGATGGGATAAATTACAGGTTTGATTTTTAAAATCTCAAAATGTTGTAACATTCCTACCTCAACCCTCTGTCAATCCTATTTATAATCTGGATATTTGGAAGATGACAAATTATTCATCCACTTTCTTCACTGTCAATCCTTTCAACTTCCTCAGATGCAGGTCATCGGATCTTGGAGATTTATTACATTTCAGACCCAATTTATCCAAATTATACATTTTTAACTGAGGATTGGCGTACTGCGCATGTTGTTCCATTGTTTAAAAAGGGTTCTAAGAGTAAACCTAGCAATTATGGACCTGTTAGTTTGACTTCAGTGATGGGCAAATTAATGGAAAAGATACTTAGAGATAATATATATAAGCATCTGGATAAACAGGGTCTGATTAGGAACAGTCAACATGGACTTGTGCCTGGAAGGTCATGTTTGACTAATCTTCTTGAATTTTTTGAAGAGGTTACTAGGGAAATTGACGAGGGTAAAGCAGTGGATGTTGTCTATATGGACTTTAGTAAGGCCTTTGACAAGGTTCCTCATGGAAGGTTGGTTAAGAAGGTTCAACTGTTGGGTATAAATGGAGGAGTAGCAAGATGGATTCAACAGTGGCTGAATGGGAGATGCCAGAGGGTAATGGTGGATGGCTGTTTGTCAGGTTGGAGGCAGGTGACTAGTGGGGTGCCTCAGGGATCTGTGTTGGGTCCTTTGTTGTTTGTCATGTACATCAATGATCTGGATGAAGGTGTGGTAAATTGGATTAGTAAGTATGCAGATAATACCAAGATAGGGGGTGTTGTGGATAATGAAGAGGATTTCCAAAGTCTACAGAGTGATTTAGGCCATTTGGAAGAATGGGCTGATAGATGGCAGATGGAGTTTAATGCTGATAAATGTGAGGTGCTACACCTTGGCAGGACAAATCAAAATAGGACGTACATGGTAAATGGCAGGGAATTGAAGAATGCAGTTGAACAGAGGGATCTGGGAATAACCGTGCATAGTTCCTTGAAGGTGGAATCTCATATAGATAGGGTGGTAAAGAAAGCTTTTGGTATGCTAGCCTCCATAAATCAGAGCATTGAGTATAGAAGCTGGGATGTAATGTTAAAATTGTACAAGGCATTGGTGGGACCAAATCTGGAGTATGGTGTACAATTTTGGTCGCCCAATTATAGGAAGGATGTCAACAAAATAGAGAGAGTACAGAGGAGATTTACTAGAATGTTGCCTGGGTTTCAACAACTAAGTTACAGAGAGAAGTTGAATAAGTTAGGTCTTTATTCTCTGGAGCGCAGAAGGTTGAGGGGGGACTTGATAGAGGTCTTTAAAATGATGAGAGGTTTGGAAGGGTACATCAATACCAACGCTTAAAATGTGGATTGCAAGTATGTTGGACACCGCTCATCTTGAGGAAATGCGATTCCTCCTAATGGATAAATCAGACCAATTCATAACGAGTTGGTCTCCATTCGTTGTTTTGGAATCATATGGTGCAACACAATTGTAAAAAATAACTGGACTGGACGAGGGTTGGTAAAAATTATAAATAATGTTCACCTTTTCTTTTTTATTTTATTTTCTTTTCTCTATTTTCTCTCTCAACTTTCTTCATTCACTCGTTTTCTTTCTTCACACACTATATATTTCACATCTTTCTATCCTTTACTATCTAACTTCTTTTTCTTATTCTATTCTTTTTTCAATGTAACAAAAAAAAAGAAGTTGTACATGAAATGTATTATGAAAATATATATTAGGCACTTTGGTGCCATATGACTGTACTTACTTCTAATAAAATAAAATATTTTTTAAAAAAAATGATGAGAGGGATAGACAGAGTTGATGTGGACAAGCTTTTCCCTTTGAGAATAGGGAAGATTCAAACAAGAGGACATGACTTCAGAATTAAGGGACAGAAGTTTAGGGGTAACATGAGGGGGGACTTCTTTACTCAGAGAGTGGTAGCGGTGTGGAATGGGCTTCCAGTGGAAGTGGTGGAGGCAGGTTCGTTGGTATCATTTAAAAATAAATTGGATAGGCATATGGATGAGAAGGGAATAGAGGGTTATGGTATGAGTGCAGGCAGGTGGGACTAAAGGACGGACTTATAGGGCCGAGATGGCCTGTTTCCATGCTGTAATTGTTATATGGTTATATGGTTATTAACATGTGGCACAGAGGTAGAGTTGCTGCCTTACAGAGCCGGAGACCTGGATTTAATCCTCACTACGGGTGCTGTCTGTACAGAGTTTGTACGTTCTCCCTGTGACTGCATGGATTTCCTCCGGGTGCTCCGGTTTCCTCCCACATTCCAACGTCGCGCAGGTTTGTAGGTTAATAGGCTTTTATAAAAATGATCCCTAGTGTGCAGAATAGAACTAGTGTATGGGGTGATCGTAGGTCGGGGCGGACTCCGTGGGTCGAAGAGCCTGTTTCCACGATGTATCTCTTTTCTAAATAAAACTGAAAGCCACTGACTTTGAATCCTTCATCACTCTCGATACTCCAATATTTCTGCTTTCTACTTTATCTTCTGGAAGATACAAAACATTTTGATGAATTTCCCTCCCTATTGTCACAATATGGTTTGTCATGTCACAATACGAGTATTACTGCCATCACCTCTTTTCCATTTTTCTTCTCCATACTACAATCAGACTGAAAAATAATCTTGATCCAAAACGCCACCTCTCCTTGTCCTGCAGAAAAGATGCCTGACCCAATTATCTAATCCTTGGGTCACGATTGAGGGGCCTGAGTGCCAAATATTTCCTGAGATCCACCACAATCCCACTCATAATCATACTGAGCTTGTTGATCATATAAGTTAGTGTTTCGAGAATATATTTTCCATCATTGCAGACAATCCTAACACTACATATACAATGAATTAGATGCAGAAAGGCTTACTCAGCTGACTAATAAGGGTGTCAACCGAAAATGTCACCCATTCCTTCTCTCCAGGGATGCTGCCTGTCCAGCATTTTGTGTCTATCTTTGGATTACACTAACATTTGCAGTTCCTTCCTACACATTGACCTTGGCAGATTATGTGTGAACTGACTCCATGAATAAAGGGCCTGTCCCATTTGGGCGACATTTTAGGTGTTTCCCTGACGCCACAGGATTTTGGAACGTTCAAAATCCTTGCGCGACATTTGCGTGTCTTATCATGTTGTGCACCCTTTCGCACGATGACATACGGGTAATGGGTGGTGACGCGTGGTGACGCACGGTCATTGTCTATACTAATATATTTTGCGTCATCGTGCATCACCACCCGTCACCTGTACGTCGTCGTGCGTGGTGATGCATCAAGATGCATAGAAACATAGAAAATAGGTGCAGGGGGAGACCATTTGGCCCTTCGAGCCAGCACCGCCATTCATGGTGATCATGGCTGATCGTCCCCAATCAATAACTCGTGCCTGCCTTCACCACATATCGCTTCATTCCACTAGCCCCTAGAGCTCTATCTAACTATGCATCGCGGCGCGTCCCCTTTTGTAGGGAAGCTGGTTAATCAAATGACATCACGCACCCCAGATGACGCAACTGTCGTATCTTGCCGTATCGTGTCGCGTGTGGCTGCTTGATGGCTGTGACGTTACAGGCGCTGTCCTATGCTGCCATATGCTGTCGCGTGCTGTTGCATGCTGTCATATGGTGATGCACGGTGATGCGCGCCTTGTCCCATGGTGAAGCATGGTGGCGCGTGGAAATTGGTGACGTATGGTGACGCGGAGTGACGTACCTTGATGCAGCTGTGTCGCACCCTGTCGTACTACTTGACGATTTTCAGGCGACATCGAGCATCAGTCACTGACGGCCGGGCATGAGACACTGACAGCCGTCGTCGCCCATAAAATTGAAAAGTGGGACAGGCCCTTTACTAATTCATTATGTAAAAGGACAAATGTGGGTCCCTTGAAGACAGAAACAGGTGAATTTATTATGGGGAACAAGGAAATGGCAGAAGAGTTGAACAGGTATTTTGTTCTGTCTTCACTAAGGAAGACACAAACAATCTTCCTGATGGACTAGGGGACGGAGGACCTAGGGTGATATAGAAAATGAAGGAAATCCACATTAGGCAGGAAATGGTGTTGGGTAGACTGATGGGACTGAAGGCTGATAAATCCCCAGGGGCTGATGGTCTGCATCCCCGAATACTCAAGGAGGTGTCCCTAGAAATCGTGGATGCATTGGTGATTATTTTCCAATGTTCTATAGATTCTGGATCCGTTCCTGTGGATTGGAGCGTACCTAATGTTATCCCACTTTTAAAGAAAGGAGGGAGAGAGAAAACAGGGAAATATAGACCAGCTAGCCTGACATCAGTGGTGGGGAAGATGCTGGGGTCGATTATTAAAGATGTAATAGCGACACATTTAGATAGCAGTAACAGGATTGGTCCGAGTCAGCATGGATTTACGAAGAGGAAATCATGCTTGACAAATCTTCTGGAATTTTTTTGATGATGTAACAAGTAAAATGGACAAGGGAGAGCCAGTGGATGTAGTATACCTTGCCTTTCAGAAAGCCTTTGATAAGGTCCCTCACAGGAGATTAGTGGGAAAAATTAGATCACATCGTATTGGGGGTAGGGTATTGCCATGGATAGAAAATTGGTTCACAGTCAGTAAACAAAGAGTAGGGATTAATGGGTCCCTTTCAGAATGGCAGGCAGTGACTAGTGGGGTACCGCAAGGCTCGGTGCTGGGACCACATCTACTTACAATATATATTAATTATTTAGATGAAGGAATTAAAAGTAACATCAGCAAATTTGCAGATGACACAAAGCAGGGTGGCAGTGTGAACAGTGAAGAGGATGCTATGAAGATGCAGGGTGACTTGGGCAGGTTGGGTGAATGGGAAGATGCATGGCAGATGCAGTTATAATATGGATACATGTGAGGATATTCACTTTGGTTGCAAGAACAGGAAGGCAGATTATTATCTGAAAGGTGTCAGGTTAGGAAAAGGGGAAGTACAACGAGACCTTAGTGTCCTTATACATCAGTCACTGAAAGTAAGCATGCAGGTTCAGCAGGCAGTATAGAAAGGTAATGGCATGTTGGCCTTCTTGCAATAGAGGGAGTACAAAGGTTCACCAGACTGATTACTGGGATGCCAGGACTTTCATATGAAGAAAGACTGGATAGACTTGCTTGTACTCGCTAGAATTTAGAAGATTGAGGGGGATCTTATAGAAACGTACAAAATTCTTAAGGGGTTGGACAGGCTAGATGCAGGAAGATTGTTCCCAATGTTGGGGAAGTCCAGAACAAGGGGTCACAGTTTAAAGATAAGGGGGAAATCTTTTAGGACTGAGATGAGGAAAACATTTTTCACACAGAGAGTGGTGAATCTCTGGAATTCTCTGCCACAAAACGTAGTTGAGGCCAGTTCATTGGTTATATTTAAGAGGGAGTTAGATGTGGTCCTTGTGGCTAAAGGGATCAGGGGGTATGGAGAGAAGGCAGGTACAGGATACTGAGTTGGATGATCAGTCATGATCATATTGAATGATCGAAGGGTCGAATGGCCTATTCCTACACCTATTTTCTATGTTTCTATGTTTCTATAATGAGAGGAGTTGAGTGTTGTAGCAAAGAGGTCCTTCTGCAGTTTTACAGAGACCACACCAGGAGTATTGTGTGCAGTTTTGATCTCCTAATTTGAGGAAGGACATTTTTGCTATTGTGAGGGAGTGCAGTGTAGGTTTACAAGGTTAATTCCTGGGATAGTGTGATTGTCATATGATGAAAGAATGGAGCAACAGGGCTTGTTTTCACTGGAATTTAGAAGGATGAGAGGGCATGTTATCGAAACATATGCAATTAATAAGGGATTGGACAGGCTGGATGCAGGAAACATGTCCTAGATGTTGGGGAGGCGAGAACCAGGAAGCACAGTTTAAGAATAAGGGGTAGGTCATTTAGAAGTGAGATGAGGAAAAACGTTTTCACAACGAGAGTTGTGAATTTGTGGAATTATCTGCCTCAGAAGGCAGTGGAGGCTGATTCACTGGATGCATTTAAAAGAGAGTTAGATAGAGCTCAGGACTAGGGGTATGAGGAGACGGCAGGAATGGGGTACTGATTGTGGATGATCAGCCTTGATCACATTGAATGTGGCTTGAAGGGCCGGATGGCCCACTGTACCTATTGTCTGTGTCTATGTACCTATGACACAAAGACTTAAGTGCTGGAGTATCTCAGCAGATCAGGCAGCATCTCTGGAGAACATGGATAGGTGATGCTTACTGATAGCCACTTGACACAATGCCACATGAGTTGTTGCAAAATTATATTGTCTAGGTCTATCAATTTCTTCAGATTGATTGTAGGTGGAGTAGAAAGCAGGAAAAGGGGCGAGGCAGGATAAACCCTAGGTAGACAGAGAGAGCTGTCCTTGATAGGCAGATGGTTGGAATAAAGGTCTGAGATAAGAACAGAAGGTGTGACAGGGTTGAACAGTGTCGGTTGTGAAGCCAGAATGAGGAAAGTAGCAGGAGGGTGGAGAGGGGAGAAATATGTGGGTGTAGGTGGGGAACAGGTGAGAGAAGGGTTGGGAGAGAAAGGATGAGTGTGTGTGTGTGTGTGTGTGTGTGTGTGTGTGTGTGTGTGTGTGTGTGTGTGTGTGTGTGTGTGTGTGTGTGTGTGTGTGTGTGTGTGTGTGTGTGTGTGTGTGTGTGTGTGTGTGTGTGTGTGGGGGGCGGTGGGGGGGGGTTAGAGGTTACCTGAAATTGGAAGATTCAATGTTCATACCATTAGGTTTGTAAGCTACCCAAGAGGAATAGGAGGTTCTACTCCTCCAGTTTGCATGTGGCCTCACTCTGGTAACAGAAGAGGCCCAGGACAAAATGTCAGGGAGGGAATATAATTTAGTTGTTTAACAGAGATTGTTTTATTTTAGATGTTTTATGAACAGTATTGTTTATTAACCCATGCCTGATTTCCAGTGTTAAACCTACAGTCATCTCAACTTTCTGAGCATTTTAAGAAGCTGGGAATTACTGGACCTATTAATATAGTTTTCCTCCAACCATCCTGATAGGCATTTGATAGAATGCCACAGGAGTTACTGGTGAATTATACTGTCAATATCTATCAATTAGCCTTCAGCAGACCAAGGTGTGGCAGTTCTGTTTAAGCATACTATACTTAATCAATTAGTGTAATAATAAATTAGTGTAGTATCCTTAAATACTGAAATTAGTCAGGTCTTTAAAAACAATTCTGTCAAATTTCCATTCTCCCTGGAAATCTGTTCTTAAAACTGACACTTTTTCATTGTAATGTTAAAGTACATATATTAAAAGAAAGATAGAATCTGAACTAGGTAGTTGTAGGTTTGCAGATAAGAAATGCAGAAAATTTGGGTCACTTCTGTAGCTCCAATTTTAACAAGGCTATTCAATTACAATTTTAATTATAGCTTTGCATCTCCGATAAAGAAATGTATATGACACAATGCACTTGGGAATTATTGTTGTTTGGTAGGGAACATGACAGCCAATTTACACATAACAAATTCCATCAAACATCATTGCCATAAGGATACGATTATATGTTTCAGTCATATCTCTCCCCTGCACTTCCCTCTCCCCCCTCTCCCCCCGGGCTCTGACTTTGACTCTGACATCGGGGGGAGAGGGAAGTGCAGGGGAGAGATAGGTTTTTTTGCCTTCCATCACAGCGAGGTGGAGATGCGCTGTGATGGATGTCTGTGTAAATTGTGTTGTGTCTTGGGTCTTTTTTTCTTGTATGTATGACTGCAGAAACAACATTTCACTTGAGCCTCTATGAGGTTCAAGTGACAAATAAATTGTATTGTATAAATCAGGGATGATTTTCAGATGGAATACTAGGCATGACTCCTTGCTCTTGAATATAGTGCTCTAAGATCTGCTCTGCCCACCTGACAGTAAGGGTCTCAACCCAAAACATCACCTATGCCTTTTCTCCAGAGATGCTGCCTGACCCGCTGAGTTATTCCAACTTTTTTTGTCTAACTTCGGTTTAATCCAGCACCTGCAGTTACATCCTACACATTAAGAAAGAATACATTGGAAATGTTCAGCAGCTTAGACAGCATTGACGTTTCTTCTGTATTCATTCCAGAATTTCAGCATCCATATTTGTTTTTAATTGTCATTGTCGGGGCAGAACATGACTCTCTCAGCACTGTGCTGAAATGTCAGCCTGCATTTTGGTGTTTAAGTCTAAAGGGCCTGTCCCATTTGGGTGACCTAATCGGCGAGTTAAAAAGAGTGTCTTCGACCGCCCAGCTCGAACTGGATCGACCGTCCATGTTGAAACTGCCAGCTGAATCGACCCGTCCGCGTTGAAACCGTGAAACCGCTGGATCGACTGACCGCACCCACACACGTATAATAAAGTTTAGCGGGTATTTAACCTACCGGTAGGTCTTCCTAGGTCCTGAAACTCCAATGAGCCAATCAAAATGCCCAGTCAGCAAAGGAGATTGCCTACGGCTGCCCTCGACTGACTATAACTACATAGCGACCCCATTCTATTGCACTACGAGATAAAAAGAACCATGCCGATCAAACTTTACACGTGGAAAATATGCTGAAAATGTTTCCGCGACCTAGCTGAGGCCGCAAGTATTCGGGAACTTCATTCGAGCATGAAGGAGAGTTCCAGCGACCACATAGGACCTCCTAGGACCTTGTTTCGACCATGCTGCGAGTTTGAGTCAAGGGCAAATTCTTCCAAAACTCGCAGATTAGGTCGCCTAAGTGGCACAGGCCCTTAAGGAATCCACTTTGCAAACCACAAACTTCAGACCCACATGTAAAATTGTTACAATCAATTCCCACTTCACACTTCTTATAGACAATAGACTATAGGTGCAGGAGTAGACCATTCAGCCCTTCATGCCAGCACCGCCATTCAATGTGATCATGGCTGATCACCCCAATCAGTACCCCATTCCTGCCTTTCCATATCCCCTGACTCCACTATCTTTAAGAGCCCTATCTAACTCTCTCTTGAAAGCATCTAGAGAACCTGCCTCCACCACCCTCTGAGGCAGAGAATTTCACAGACTCACAACTCTCTGTGAGAAGAAGTGTTTCCTCATCTCTGTTCTAAATGGCTTACCCCTTATTCTTAAACTGTGGCCCCTGGTTCTGGACTCCCCCAAACATCAGGAACATGTTTCCTGCCTCTAGCATGTCCAAACCCTTAATAATCTTATATGCTTCAATAAGATCCCGTCTCATCCTTCTAAACTCCAGAGTATATTGTCCACTAATCTCTCATGTGGGACCTTACTGATGTGCTTTCTGAAAGTCCAGGTACACTACATCCACTGGCTCTCCCTTGTCCATTTTCCTAGTTACATCCTCAAAAAATTCCAGAAGATTAGTCAAGCATGATTTTCCTTTCGTAAATCCATGCTGACTTGGACCAATCCTGTTACTGCTATCCAAATGTTTGGCTATTTCATCTTTTATAATTGACTCCAGCATCTTCCCCACCACCGATGTCAGGCTAACTGGTCTATAATTCACTGTTTTCTCCCTCCCGCCTTTCTTAAAAAGTAGGATATCATTAGCTACCCTCCAATCCACACAAACCGATCCTGAATCTATAGAGCATCGGAAAATGATTACCAATGCATCCACGATTTCTAGTCACTTCATTAAGTACCCTGGGATGCAGACCATCAGGCCCTGGGGATTTATCAGCCTTCAATCCCATCAGTCTACCCAACACCATTTCCTGCCAATGTGGATTTCCCTCAGTTCCTCCGTCAATCCAGATCCTCCGGCCACTAGTCAAGAGATAAGATTGTTTAATTGTCATATGCACTGGGACTGGAACATTGAAATTCTTACTTGCTGCAGCTTTACAGACATACTAACTGCAACAACACAACAAATAAATATATAATACGTTATCAGTAATACTAGGTAAACCAGATAATTATATTACAAACCAAAGTATGTTGTGCAATATTAATAGTATACAGTCAATAATATTTTGATACTGAGATAACATTGCTGTTAGGTTTCTGTAGGGTGGTTCAAGAACCTGGATTGATGGGAAGAAGCTGTTCTTGAACATGGAGGTGATGGTTCTCAGGCTCCTATACCTACTACTAGATGGTAGCAGCGAGATGAGAATGTGGCCAAAATGCCGTGGATCTTAGATGATATGAGATGGCTTATAGAGGCAGCACTTCCTGTAGATCCCTTTGAAAGTGGGGAGGCAATATCCATAATGGACTCTACAAAGTCCAACACTTTTTGCAGCCTCTTTCATTCTTGGGAATTGAGTTATTGGATCAGTCTGTGATGCACCAGTTCGTATGCTCTCCACTGTACAAAGGCAGAGACTTGACATGCTGAAGCTCCTCAAACGTTCAAGGAAGTAGAAATGCTGCTGAGCGCACAATGCTCCAAATGCAACCTAACCAAAGTCCGAAGAAGAAACCTCTTCATCCAGTGGCAGGTGAGCCTTTGGAAGCTTAGTCACTGAGTATATTCAAGGCAGAATTAATACATAACATTAGTTATCATTATTCTTCCTTTAGTTATCAAGGGAAGCAAGGAATATGAACAATGTTGGAACTGGAACTGAGGTGGAAGTTCAGCCACCATCTTGTGAATGGCAGAGTACGCATGAGGGACTGAATGGCCTGCTCTAGCTTCTATTTCTTATATCAACTCAGAATTATGTACAATAATATTTTTCCTTGTCTACAAAGAACAAGTTCAATGCATGAAATCAATTGTTATATTTGTCAAGAAATGTTAGTTATATTAAACAAAAGCACCTTGTCACAGGAAATGTGTGTACATTAACTCAGCAGAATAGCACAGCTTCTTGTAGAAGTTTTAGTATGGCCTTTTCTAGACACTCGGACTGTACCCTAGCATGTACCCTGGTTCAGCTGGTGTTCACAACCTTGTAATGCAAGGATTTGCTTGCTTTTCCTGATATTATCTTACAACGCAGAGTGGGCGTGGCAAGAAGATGAAGGTAATGATGTTTCTGATCCATATAAATTCTCCTTTACATGTAATTTTAGTTTCAATAGCACAGTGGTCTTTGGATGCTGAACAAAATTATACTGTACTTTTCCCAAGTTTCTCAAACAAAATAATTACTTCAATACACCTTGGAGACCACAAGGGTAGGTGGTCAAAAAAATAGGCTCCTTTGTGAACTGGTTAAATGCTGCAGCCTGCGGAGTCTATGTTTATCCAACACACAGGACTCATTCATTGCCTAACCAGAGCCTTAAGGTTCATGGACTAATGATCTGATTGATTGATTCAGACGTTTTTAGAGTACGCATGATATGAGAAGTAGAGGATTTTAAATAATGTATCCTTAATATTGAAGATGCTATTGTGCTACAATTCTGACTTTCAGCGTCCAAGGGTGGCCCAATGAGACTATATGTCAGAAATTCTGACATATATTGTGTGTGAGTCTGTTTCTTTTTAATCTATCTTTCTAACCATAATAATCAACAAAACACAATGTTAACAACTAGATGAATCAGTTACGCAGTAGTAAACCATTCTAATTTTTCCCCACGATGACAATTATAATTTATTACTTCAATGAGCCTGAGAGCAGCGAGTGATAATTATGTATTTATTTTTTAATTCATGATCTCGCAAACTATCTTTTCCAAACCTAAGCCTTAGCCGTCTGCAACTAAAGTCTTAGATAGGTGCGAATGGATTGACCCTCTTGATAAATTAAGATCAAATGTTTTGGAAAGCAGTCAATAATGCTTTCACTAAATAATCTCCACTGGTCATTGAATTAGATATGATGGAGCAGGAAACTATAAAAAGGAGTCAGTTGTTCTCTTGATCATTCTCCTTGTTCATTGCACTGAATTACTTTTAATGGAGTACCATTTTATAAATATCAAATATGAGCACTGAAATTAGGACAAATGCTGCTGATTGCGTACGCGGCAGAATGCAGGTTTAAAAGACGAGCTACCACTGCTGGGATTCCAATGAACCCTTCAGTGCATTTTCTTTTTAATTATTAATCTTCAATTTTAATACAAGTATTAAGAGCAGCCGAACAAACAAAGCTCCAGAGAAAACTGCAAAAAAGGAATAGCAACTCAAAGGAAAAGTTATCATGCAAAATGTTCTCTTCCCGAAAACAAAATACGAATGTCTAATATAAAATAAATGTGATTGTTAATATGACAATATTTTGCCAAAGTTGTGGCTGGTTTGCACTGTACATTGGCAGCTATGAGCTTCAGCAGGATGCAAAATGTATGATTTCTTTTGAGAAGCTCATGCCAAGCCAGAAGCTTTCAACCTAATTTATTGAGGAAATGCGCCACTGTGGAATTCAAGCTAACTGACAATCTGACTGATTAAAGCAAGCATGCTAATGGCTTTTGCAGGCCACACTCCAATTTCCCTGTGCCCTACTTCTGACCTGCATCGCCAGGGATTTGCACTGGCCCATTCACCTGACTACTGTTGTTCACCTAAACCACGTAATTTATTCACAGGTTCCAGTGCTCGTTGCAGCCATTGGAGTGAAATAGTTTACCAGATCGTGCTAAACCCATAATCATTTAAACCAACACCTGCCCTCAAGTGAATGTGTCAGGAATGAAATGGCTGACTGGTGGGTGACATACTTCTCGCTAGATTTCTGCACCATCCACCATTGTCTCTTTTTCATAAGTTTTCTTTGTTCAGGGAATGGACGGGTAGGGATGACATACAAACAGAGGAGATTAGTATTTGTGTAGAAAGGAACTGCAGATGCTGGTGTGCACCAAAGATAAACACAAAAAGCTGGAGTAACTCAGCGGGACAGGCAGCATCTCGGGAGAGAAGGAATGGGTGACGTTTCAGGTCGAGACCTTAGTTTAACTTGGCAACTTGTTTGGTGTAGACATTGTGGATCGAAAGGCCTGTTCCCGTGCTGCACTGTTCTATGTTCTGTGTTCAATGCCCCATCAAGGCAGTAAAATACTCACCAGCAGCAGACAAACTACAGTCATTGTAAATTGGTGTTAACTTTGCGGGGACACATGCAATCTAAGTGAGGGAAGATCTGATGGAATGCTTTGTTTGAAGGCCTTGTGGGTGGTCATGATACGTGTGGGTTACTGGATGGGATCCTCAGGATCCTGAGCCTTCTGTTGTCTTGACTCAATAGGTGCCATCTTGACAGACAGTGCTGGGCATATCCTCTCCTCCTGTGGGCACTTTCCCACTTGCCAGCCTTCCTGGTCCAGCGCTTCCCTGTCTACCTCATCACCTTTTCCCAGGGCTGATATCCAGTGAGTCCCCACCTGCTGAGCCTTATACCCATTTATGTATGGCCTCCCACTAGTGGGAATGTCCAGGACTAGAGGTCAGCCTCAGAATTAAAGGACTTTCTTTTAGGAAGGAGATGAGGAGGAATTTCTTTGGTCAGAGGGTGGTGAATCTATGGAATTTTGTGCTACAGAATGCTGTAGAGGCCAAGTCAGTGGATATACTTAAGAACGAGATACATAGATTCTTGATTATGTCGGATGTCAGAGGTTATAAGGAGAAGGCAGGAGAATGGGGTTAGGAGGGAGAGATAGATCAGCCATGATTAATTGGCAGTAGACTTGATGGGCCGCATGGCCTGATTCTGCTCCTTTCACTTATAATCTCATGATCTCTCAGCCTGCACAGATCCCTGGCTAATTTGTTCTTGAATTGTTCTAATTGATCTGTCTGTTTCTCATAAGTGCCTCTCTCTGTCTCTTTCAGTATCTAACTGTTCCGTCAATCTGCCCAGCTCTGCTTGTATACTGTCTTGCTGTTCTCTGCATTTGTCCCTTTCCCTCTGTACTTCTACTTCTTCTTATCGAGTCCACACACAAGATTAGAAGGTTACACAAAAAAGCTGGAGAAACTCAGCGGGTGCAGCAGCATCTATGGAGCGAAGGAAATAGGCAACGTTTCGGGCCGAAACCCTTCTTCAGACTGAGTTGTTGTTCAGCCAGAGCTTGGCATCTGCATAAAATAGTGTCTGTCTTGTTGTTTCTTGTACTTCTTGTGCGTGGTGGTGGAAAGATTGGTGAAAACATGGGCACGACGTGAACGCTCTTTCCTTGACCCCTGTACCTCTACTAGTGGAAGACTATGTGATTCCTGACACTTTGCTCTCTCCTGCAAACACCCATGCAATATGCCTGGAATCTCATTATTAAGGAATGGAAGGATATAGATCATATGCAAGCAGACGATTAATTTAAATTGGCATCATGTTAACCACAGACATCGTGGATATTAACATTTACATATATACATTGAGGAAATATTTAAAGTCATTCCCATTTTCACAGTAGATTTGTTATTTTTGGCAGTTCCTCCCCTTTCACCTGTATACACCTATCATGTGTGGAATATAGACACAAAATACTGGAGTGGGGCAGGCAGCATCTCTGGATGGAAGGAATGGGTGACATTTCGAGTCGAGACCCTTCTTCAGACTGAGGGTCAGGGGAGAGGGAGACACAGAGATATGGAATGGTAAGGTGTGAAAATGAGAGAACAAAGGGGATGAAGTGCAAGGGAAATGTAAAATAGATCATTATTGGCCAGCGGAAGGTGACAACGAGGCGTACAAAGATAAAATTTAATCAGGAGGACTGTCAGACTGGTCGGACCATACAAGCCCATGGCTCCCTGAAAGTGCCAATGCAAGTGGATAGGGCGGCAACATTCATTGCCACAAAAGGCTGTGGAGGCCAATGGATATCAATGGATATTTTTAAGGCAGAGATTGATAGATTCTTGTTGGAGAACTAGGATTGGGGAAGGATGGAGAGAGAAAGCCACGTGTGGTTTTGCCATCTCTCTTCCAGCTTTCTCCCCCTTACTACAATCAGTTTGAAGTAGGGTCCCAACCCAAAACATGTCCTCCGTAGATGCTGTCTGACCAGTTGAGTTACTCCACCACTTTACGTGTTCTTTGCTCAAAATTCCAGCATCTTCAGTGTCTTGTGTCACAATCACTCTGGTGAGCCTCTTCCACACCCTCTCCAATGCTGCAACATCCTTCCTGTGGTGTGACAACCGCATCTCCATACTATACTCCAAATTAAAGTTTTATACAGCTACAACAAGACTTCCTGATATTTACACTCAATGCCCCGTCTGAGGATTGCAAACATGCCTCTTTCATAAGTTCATGTGTTAGGGGCAGAATTAAGCCATTCAGCCCATTAAGTCTACTCCACCATTCAATCTTTTCCTCTCAACTTCATTTTCTCCTGCCTTCTCCCCATAACCCCTGACACCCACAAAAATCAAGAATCTATCAATCTATGCCTTCGAAATATCCGTTGACTTCTGTGGCAATGAATTTTGCTGCGCTATCCATTTGCATTGGTACTTTCAGGGAACTATGGGCTTGCATGGTACAACACATCCACTGAGGATCTAATGTTAGACAGCTGCAGTCTGTCTTTTTCTTTGCTGGGGCCAGAAGCTCCAGAAAATGGTATTGCCAGAGTTGCAGGTGCGATCGCTGTGGAAACAATAGCAATGGCTGCTGCAGCAATCCAGCAGTAAGCTTGCCTGTAGGATCTCCATGGAGACAGCAGCATGTGGGTGTTTTACAACAGGACTCCTCAGCTCGGTTAAGTCAATGCATGAGGAGATTGTCTTTCATGATTCAAAGTAATCATTGGCCTATGTCAGCTCAACCTAAGCAGCTTTGCCTCTGGCTATAAAAGCTGTGTAGCTCTTACTGTCTATCCATAGGCTCAATACAAGCTTTGACAGTTGACAAGAGCATCATCGGTCAGTTTGCCGTCTGCAAAATGTTGATCAGATGACTGGTGTCTTTTACATAATGAGACAATAAGATCATTTTCCCAAAGACGATGTCTCTCACGTTTAGTCATAGTCATAGAGTCATAGAGTCATAGAGTGAGACAGTGTGGAAACAAGCCCTTGAGCCCAACTTGCCCACACCGGCAAACATGTCCCAGATACACTAGTCCCACTTGCCGTGCTTGGTCATATCCCTCCAAACCTGTCCTATCCATGTGCCTGTCTATCTGTTTCTTGAATGTTGGGATAGTCTCTGTCTCAACTACCTCCTTTGGCAGCTTGTTCCATACACCCACCACAATTTGTGTGAAAAGATTACCCCTCAGATTCCTATCTTTTCTCCTTCACCTTAAACCTATGTTCTCTGGTCTGTGATTCATCTACTCTGAGCAAAAGATCACCCCTCATCCTCCTGCACTACAAGGAATGGAGTCCCAGCCTACTCAACCTCTCCCTATAGCTCAGACCCTCCAGCCCAGGCAACATCCTTGTAAATCCTCTCTGTACCCTTTCCAGCTTGACAATATCATTTCTATAACATGGTGCCCAGAACTGAACACAATACTCTAAATGTGGCCTCACCAACGTCTTACACAACTGCAACATAACCTCCCAACTTCTAAACTCAATACACTGACTGATAAAGGCCAATGTGCCATACGCTTTTTTGACCACCCTATCTACCTGTGACTCCACCTTCAAGGAACCTTGTACCTGCACTCCTAGATCCCTCTGTTCTACACACTGCCCAGAGCCCTACCTTTCACTGTGCAGGTCCTGCCCATGTTGGACTTCCCAAAATGCAACACTTCACATTTCTCTGTATTAATTTCCATCAACCACCTGGGCCAAATGATCAAGATCATGCTGCAGTTTTTTCACAACCATCTTCTCTATCTGCAAAACCATCCACTTTTGTATCATCTGCAAACTTGGATTGATACCACAGCTGGACTTTTCCTGTTGGAATTGACTGGATGTATGTTTTTCGCTTCATCTGCACCAAAGATCAGCCATTACTTGTGTCAAAATGACAACAGTCCCTCCATGTGATACTCACAAGCAACCTAAAGGGGATGCTCAGTTTATATCACCAGAGCGACTTGACTAGACTTTACCTCCATCTCATTCCCACTCTAACCTCTCTGCCGTTTGGCATCATACATGAATCCACAAACATCAATGGACATTCGAAGAGTCAACGTTAAATGCAACTATTTCAGATAATAACCATTGTGTCACGCATTCCCATCATTGTTTTCCTTTTTTGTTCTCACTTCTACTTCTGGTATTTCAGACTTTATCCACCTCTCCAAATGCTACCATTACCAGACATCAGCATTCACCAGTATCTTGCCTGGTCTGCATCACTACCACTTCTATCATGGAGCCACAAAAGGACTTGCAGATACTGAAATCTCAAACAAAATACAAAATTCTGGAGGAACTCAGCAGGTCAGGTAACACTATGGAGGGAATGGATAGGCAACGTTTCGGGTTGGGATCCTTCTTCAGACTTGTATCTACTTGCATCATTCAGCTTTTTCTGGTAACCAGATCTTCCATTCAGTTCCCTCAGCCTGTTCTTCTCCACTTCCCCAGGTTTATAACAAACGTTCCTTCATGTAATTGACCTGAACAATGACCTAGTATTTCATTGTAAACTACATTTAAAACTCACACTGCCTTGGCAAGGCCAGCAGCATAATCAATGATGAGTCAACCCTGGTCAGTCCCTCTTTTACCCTCTCCCATCAGGCAAAAGGTAAAGATGTGAGAAAACACACACCAGCAGATTCAGGGACAGTTTCTTCCCAGCTGTTATCAGGCAACTGAATCATTCTACCACAACCACAGTGCGGCCCTGAACTACTATCTACCTTGTTGGTGATCCTCGGACTATCCTTGATCAGACTTTGCTGACTTTACCTTGCACTAAACGTTATTGCCTTATCATGTATCTATACACTGTAAATGGCTCGATTGTAAACATGTATTCTCTTTCCGCTGACTAGATAGCACACAACAAAAGCTTTTTACTCAGTACACGTGACAATAAACTAAACTGTAGCTGTAACACGCCACAGATCTGCCTGATAACTTCCATTGTCTTTTTTAATTTCAGATTTATGATATCTGCATTTTTTTTTAATTTGAAAGTTAAAATACCGTTGCCCAGGGATTAGATTGAGGCTGTTTCGATGTGCTGATATATCATTAAATGTAGATCCAACGGAAAATTTAATTCTCCCCCAAAATGATCATGGTCATGTATTTAAACCAATTCTGAAACAGATTTGGCACGTCTCACATGAAGAGACAATTTTGAATTGAGGTCTGTGAGTGTGCCAAAGAAAGCAGCGTTATTGTAAGCAACATCTGCCAATTTGCTGTGAAGAACTCAGAAAAGTTTTCTCAGCCATAAAAGAATAATTCCATTGCAAACTGGCTGCCATGGAGCAGTTTGGGGCTCAGGGACAGCTTCTTCCCTCTGTTCTCGGGCTTCTGGACGGACCATCCATATGCTGCCATATTCTCAGGTTCTCCTCCATCTCATTGTGGACGTTGGACACTGTCTCTGGAATTGGTGTACTACAATGCTGAGAACTATGTTCCATGCTCCGTATCTTTCCCTTCACTCCA
The DNA here is from genome assembly GCF_028641065.1 of Leucoraja erinaceus. Classification (NCBI taxonomy): domain Eukaryota; kingdom Metazoa; phylum Chordata; class Chondrichthyes; order Rajiformes; family Rajidae; genus Leucoraja; species Leucoraja erinaceus. The sequence goes on from NC_073381.1 coordinate 33,117,805, forward strand.
CCTATTGTACTTGAATTTTACTTATTTTTAAGTATTACCTGATTTGATTGGATAGCATGCAAAGCAAAACTGCACACATGGTAATAATAAACTTTAAACTAGAGGGGGCAATTTAGCCTCGTGAAGCCTCTGCCCACAAACCTTTGTTCACACCCATCCCATGTAAGATCAGTTATCCTCCCAGAATTGCCTGCCACAACTAGCCGCATGATTTGCTACCAATGAAATAATCATTCAGCAGAGTATTACATTATTTTCTTATTAATAGTATTCCCCAAGAACCTCTTCTAATTAGTTTAAGCACGGACTATGGATGTTGGAACATGTATGAGCAGCCTGCACTGAGCTTAGGAACCAGATTTAGCAGTGATTCTACATTAAATACCAAGTCTGGTGAGAATGCTCACTGTTCTCCAGCGACTGTTCCATGACAAGGAACATTATTTTCTATACCTTGGATAAGATTTTTGTCACATGGGATTTTGGATCTCTGATCATATTTGAACAGAAGTGACGACAGGAAAGGGAAGGGTGGTATGTCAGATTTATCCATGATTTTACTGAATTGTTTATGAAACAAAGAATCTCACTGTACCAAGGTATATAGGTACATGTGACAATAAAGTATCATCTGGAGGCAAATGTGACAGTGGTGCTTAAGAGGCTTTTATGTTCTTTTAGGCGCATGAATGTGGGGGATACGGATGATGTGCAGGCAGAGGAGATTAGTTTATCTTGGCATCATGTTCGGCACAGACATTGTGGACCAAAGAGCCTGTTCCTTTGCTATACTGTTCTATGGTCTGTGTCCTATCATAGTGCTATCAACAAAGAGAGGATGCACCGATTTAATTAATACTTCCGGTATGGGCTGAGAGGTAAAGCCCTATACAAACATGTATAGTTGGAGTAGTGTAGCACTATTTCAGAATGCATTATATTACAAAAGAGTAGCACACTGTGAGAGGGTCTTCCTCACAGACTGCAGGAAGCTAACAGGATTTTTCATGCTGAAAATACCAATTTTTACAGATGAACGTATCTTTAGATGCTAACGCCTGAGGTCTTGAGATTCTGTTGTCTGTCTTCAAACCTCAGACTCCAGCACTGGCACCAACACCAACATCAACGTCAGGAACTGCAGCCAAAAGGCAGACTTATGGAAATGAGAAAGTTTTTGAAGGAATCCTCTTAGTGTCAGTCAACAACAGGCACCGGAGCCAAAAACAAGCACCGCTCTTAAAAGAAAATCATTTCATTGCAGAAAACATGACAGGTGCAAAATAAACGTTTTTTTCATGGAGTACAGTGATGCTGAAGCTGTTTTATTTCAATTTCATTTGTAAAATGTCATCATAGTACTGGTATGCAAACTGGATAAGGGAGAGGAAAAGTTAAGACAAAGGTCTGGGTGACAGCCTTCTGGACATCTATTTAACAGACCGGCAAAAGGAGATGTTTACTTTGGAGACACCGCATGGAACAGAGCCTTCAGCCCACTGAGGCCATACTGATCATCAATCACACATTCACACTAGTTCTATGTTATCCCACTTCCCCACACTTCACACACTAAGGGCAATATATAAAGACCTATTATCCTATAAACCTGCATGTCTTTTGGACGTAGGAGGAAACCTTCGAGAGCCTTGAGAAAACCCATGCAGTCACATGGCGAACATACAAACTCTGTACAGACAGCAGCCAAAATCAGGATCAAACACTGGTCTCTGACGCCCACGTCTCTGGTACTGTGAGGTAACTGTGTTACCCAAAATGATTCAGTTATGTGTCCATTATTTTGAGACACTTGTTAATCAAATGTACTGTTGATGGATCTAGCAATACTGGCTCTTGTTTGTATTTATATATGAGGAAAGGGAGAATGTTTTAATTTACACAGTGAATTTCACAACCTCAAAATCTTCCTGAGCACTTTGCAGGCAGTAAAGTGCTTAAGCGTAATCACTGTTCAAAGATTATAATGACTGTTTGGTTACTGACTGATGTTTTCTACTTGATTTGAAGGTAATATGATCTGGGATCTGCTGTTTTATCCATAGTGAGTTTTTAACATTGTTTATTTATACCACAATGTTATGAAAGTATGTCTCAATTCTAAATGCATTGTACTGGAACGTAGCTTTTTAGAGGTGTTGGCCCTGACCTGCCGAATGGCAGAATTAATGGCAGAAATTAATTAAACTAACTAGGTTTGGGGATTAAGGATTTTAGTAATGGTTAATGTTAGTGTTCATTTACACTTCATGATCTCATTACCATCTGTTACAGTTCACAGTGCCTCTTTTGAGCATGTAGGTTGAAGCCCAAAGGTAGACACAAAGTGGCGGAGTAACTCAACGGCTCAGGCAGTATCTCTGGAGAAAAAGGATGCGTGACATTTTTGCTCAGGACCCTTCTTCAGGCTGATAGTAAGGGGTGGGGGAGAGCTGGAGATGAGAAACGGCCAAGACCAATCAGGGATAGGCACAAAATGCTGGAGTAACTCAATGGGACAGGCAGTATTTCTGGAGGGAAGGAATGGATGACGTTTCGATACGAGACCCTTCTTCAGAAACATCTCCAGCTACTATCAGAGTCGGCCATAATCCTGCTCTTCAACTCCCCCCACCCCCTACTTCCAGCCTAAGAAGGGCCCTGACCCGAAACATCGCCCATCCTTTTTCTCCAGAGATGCGGCCTGACCCGCTGAGTTACTCCAGCACTTTGTGTCCATCTTCGATATAAACCAGCATCTGCAATTCCTTGTAATTCTGTTCCTCCCTCTGCAGATGTTGCCTGACCAGCTGAGTAATTACAGAATGATATATATTAGTTTTCAGATCAAGATCATCCTCAGTGGGACATCTTGTCTTACATTCAATCCCCTTCACTACGCTTGCTGCTAGAAAGTCCCCTCTATCTGATTGTGTCCGAAGAAGCCTCCTCACATTTGCTTCTTGTGATCCTCTTCCCAATCAACAACGGACAATTCCCACATGATTCCTTGTTACTGCTTATGGGCAGACTATGAGGAAATTGTATGTGAATGAGATGCCACCATTAGGATTGAATGGGCATCCATGTCTCTAGATGCACGTGTTTCCCAAGGTGAAAGGAGTGTACTCCATTCCAATCTCCACCTTAATACCAAAGCCGTCCGGTTTCAATGTACAGGTACTTGATTTCAGGCACAGCTTTTTTGCTCAGATTTACATTTTGAAGTACCTGATGTCAGCTTGGAACATTTTGCCCAAAATAGGAGCTATGTATATAAATCTAGATTAAAACAGAATTGTAGCATTCAGACATCAATGGGACTTTTTCTTCAATAAATTCTATGTATACTCCTTTACTGCTCACATAAACCTACCTTGAATCAACACAGGTGATAGAATCAAAGCGGGTTATTTATTAAGTCGCCATTCAGAATTTTGGCAATATTGGAGGCCATAGATTTTGACCACAGTTAACTTTCACCATCTATGTTGAATAGAGTTGGCATCTGTAATATGTACAGGTCTTTTCTTGTGCTATGACTGTCCCTCAGAACAGCACTATAGTTACTCACTTAGAAGGTGAAGGTTCCAAGCTATTTACAGTACATATGGATTATTGTACACAAAATAACAAGGATAATGTGCTTTGTAGGCAGCTATTAGCATCCAAACTATAATGATCTTGAAACAGTAATTCTAGAGCCGCGGTGAGCTTGGGGAACATCTCCCGAGACAAATCAGCTAGAGGGATATGTATCACGATGAGTTGTTCCATCCGAAGGGAAATAATTGGATTTATACAGTGCTATTTAAGACCTCAGGACAATGCAAAATCAATAAAATTATTTTAAACTGCAGTCATGTTGTAATGTAGGAAACCAAAAAAAAACTGTCTATTTCCATCTAAGATCCTTCTTCAGATAATGCAGTAGTTGTTAAATAATTCTGATAATTGTTGAGGGGTAAATATTAGGGAGGACATTCAGAAAAACGTGTCAGTTCTTCAAAGTACTACCGTGGGATCGTGGGGTCTGAAGAAGGGTCTCGAGCTGAAACATCATCTATTCCTTTTCTCCAGAGATGCTGTGTAACCCGCTGAGTTACTCCGGCATCTTGTGTCTACCGTTTACATTTAGTTGGCTGGGCAAATGAAAGCTCGATTTGGCATGTCGTCTAAAGAGTGACAGCTTTAGTGGTGCAATACTCTATCAGCAGCATACTGAAAAGTCAGTCTGCATTATCAGCTTAAGTCCTCTGCGCAGAAACCTTGATGTGATTATAAAGGGCTACGGAGAGGGAGGTTGTTGCTCGCACTGAGAGGAAAGACAGACGTGCCATAAAGGACGCAGAGGATCAACATTCACCAACTGCCAGATCAGATCAGATATATGAGCAATTTCACATCTTGCCAATCTGCATATTTCTAAAGTGGGTTACTTGGTGGAGTAAGAATGAGTGGCAGAATCGTCAACCCTGCCAAATAATCTGAGCATCACTCAGTAAGAGATTGATGAAATACTTTGTTTAGTAGCACAAATGACAACTACTTCCATTACAGTTTTTAATGTCTCATTCAATTAAATCACTCAGGAATTAAAAGAAAAAAAATAAGATTGCAATTGATTTTTATTACAAACTTTCACTGGTACTTTAATGTTCTTATTCTCCGTGAAATGGAGTTGTCACCAACAACTTCTCCTGGACCACCCATATTGAAGCAACGACCAAGAAAGCACACCAACGCCTCTACTTCCTTGGAAGGCTTAGGAAGTTTGACATGTCCACTACAACTCTCAGCAACGTCTACAGATGGACCATAGAAAGCATTTTATCAGGATGCATCACAGCTTGGTTTGGGAACAGCTTCATCCAAAAAATTGCAGTGAATTGTGGATGCAGTCCAGACCATCACACAAACCAACCTCCCTTCTATTGACTCAATTTATACCTCACGCTGCCTTGGAAAGGCCAGCAACATAATCAAGGATGAGTCACACCCTGGCCACCCTCTCTTCTCCCCTCAACCATCAGGCAAAAGGAATAGAAGTGTGGAAACACACACCACCAGATTTGGGGACAGATTAACCCAGCTGTTATCAGGCAACTGAATAATCCTACCACAACCAGAGAGCAGTGCTGAACTACTATCTACCTCTTTGATGACCCTTGGACTATCCTTGATTGGACCTTGCACTAAACATTATTCCTTTATCATGTATCTATACACTGTAAATGGATCGATAGTAATCATGTGAAAGAAAGAACTGCAGAAGCAGGTGAGGCAGCATCTCTGGAGTGAAGGAATGGGCAACGTTTCAGGTCGAGACCCTTATTGTCTTTCTGCTGACTGGTTAGCATGCAACACAAACTTTTCGCTGTACCTCAGAGCATGTGACAATAAACTAAACTGAACTGATATGATGAGTTGAAAAGATCTGGGCCAGCTGTCTTTCTGCATTCTCCACCAAGCAAGAAAGGTGTTTCTTATAAAGAATTTCTACTGTGGAGATAGGCGTAGCAATGTCCCTCTGTAGCACTCATGATTATTCCCACTTCTATTCCCCACGACTCCCGATGAATCGTGGCCAAAGTTAATTGTGAAATTTGGTGAGCTGCATTTGGAGAAGAATGCATTGTGCCTGAATTGTTATTTTTGCACCAAAGTATGGACGTTGACTAAGCTTATTGTTTTAAAACTTACCGAATAGTGAAAGGCTTGGGTAGAGTGGACATGGAGAGGATGTTTCTACTAGTGGGAGAGTCTAGGACCAGAGGCTATAGCCTCAGAATAAAACAAAGTACCTTTAGACGAGATGAGGAGGAATTTCTTTAGTCAGTGGGTAGTGAATCTGTGGAATTCATTGCCACAGAAGTCTGTGGATGACATCAATGGGCATTTTTAAGGCGGAAATTGATAGATTCTTGATTAATATAGGTGTCAGTGGTTATAGGGAGAAGACAGGAGAATGGAGTTGAGATGATAAGATAGATCAGCAATGATTGAATGGCAGAGTAGATTTGATGGGTACAAATGGCCTAATTCTGCTCCTATAACTTATGAATTTATGAACTTAACCATGCTCAAACAATTCTAAAATATTGTCATACAAAGTCAAAGTGCTTCACTCCCCCTTTGCTGTTTGCTGTTTGCATAATTGTCTACCAAAAGCATTTAGCTGTATTATAATATCTACACTAAAGTCAGTAGCCATCAGTAATCAACTATATGTCAGTGACTGGAGATTGAGGGGAGACCTGATAGATGTATATATAATTATGAGAGGCATAGATAGGGTAGACAGACAGAGCCTATTTCCCAGGATAGAAATGCCAAAGACTAGAAGGCATAACCTCAAGGTGAGATGGCAAAGGTTAAAGGAGATTAGACTAAGTGGGACCCGTTGGGTCCTAGTTTCACACGGGAGGGCTGGTCCCCCAACGCAATATTCCACCTCCACCAATTCCAATATTGGTGGCCAGTAGGGGGGGGGGGGGTCTGGAGCACTAACATGGGTGTTGTGGGTCAAGTCAAGTCAAGCACAGGGCAGGCAGGGCCAGCCAACAATACAATCCATTTGCTTTCATTTCAGGTGAGCTCAAGCAAAGCAAAGGCAAAGCAAAAGCACATGCACAGGGCAGGCGGGGCCAGCCAACAATACAATCCATTTGCTTTCATTTCAGGTGAGCTCAAGCAAAGCAAAGCAAAAGCAAAAGCACAGGGCAGGCCAAACAACTAATTTCATTTCCATTTCAATTTCAATTTCAAGCACAGGGCAGGACAAACAACTCATTTCATTTCATGAAGGGCTAACAAATAATTTATTGCAAGCACATTAAGTGTTAACAAATCATCATTCATTGCAAGCACATTGCTGGCTAACAAATCATTTATTGCAAGCACATAAAGGGTTAACAAATCATCATTCATTGCAAACACATTGCTGGCAAACAAATAATTTATTGCAAGCACATAAAGGGTTAACCACATAAAGCACATGACCACAAAAACACATAACCACATATAACACATAACCACATAACCACAAAGCACATAAAGGGTAGACTCACAATTCAGTAGACTCACAATTCAGTAGACTCACAGTTCAGTAGACTCACAGTTCAGTAGACTCACAGCAGAATCAGTTGTGGCCTCTTCCTCACGATCTTCCAGAGTGACTGACTCACATCCAGGCATCCGGGGTTTTATAGTCCTCCCTCCCCCGGAAGGAGCATTACCTTCATCATGGTGATTGATAAGCAAGAGGACCAATCAGCTGATCTCAGGATTTTTTAAACACTCATAACTTTTTTTATTTTCATCGATCAGATAGATATGTAGATAGATATGATAGTGGCATTTAAGGGCTTTCAGATAGGCACATGAATATGCAGGGAATGGAGGGATATGGATCACGTGCAGGCAGATGAAATTAGATTATCTTGGCATCATGTACGGCACAGACATTGCGGGATGAAGCATCTGTTCCCGTGTTGTGCTTTGCCATGCATACCATTCCTTCAGTTCCCTGTCTTAACTCCAGGGGATACTAATAGACAGAGATACTTCCAACATGCAGCAATGCTTAGATCATCCAAAATCATGATGTTTGCCGTCAGCCTTAAATAAATGCTAGCACTGTGGATCTGCCCAATCCTGCAGCAATCGATATGACATTGTAGTAGCATGATGTTGATGTGATAAGGGGTTAATTACAGGAGAACACTAGAAAAATAAGAGCAAGAGTATGCCATATGGCTCTGCCACTTAATAATGTCAAGATTGATCTCATGTTGGTCTTGGTTACTCATAACTGTATATAACACTTGACTTCCTTTGTAGACTGATAATCTGTCAATCTCAGTCTTCAATATATTCATAAATCAGCTTCCAGAACTCTCTGTTTGAAGGAGACATGGCCATTTTCATCACCATCTTAAATGGGCAACACTTTAATCTGAAACTATGCTCCCAGTTCTACCTGAAGAAGATGTGTCCTTTCAGCATCTACCCTGTCAGGGTATCTCAGCATCTTATTTCAGTAATATCATGCCTCATTCTTCTAAACTTCAATGAATGTCAGCTCAGTCCACACAACATTTACTGATGTCAACATCTTCATTATAGGACTCAATTGGAAAACATTCTCTGAATGGCTGCCAAATCAACTGTTTGAGGTGGTTTAAAGAAAGACCCCCAAATTATCTGGCCTCACTCTCAGCATGCACAATTGTAGCAAAATGTCTCTATTCTTATACTACACTCCCATTTCCAATAAGGGACAGCTTTCCATATGACTTCCTAATTGCCTACTATTCCTTTGAATTTTATATGTGAAAACATCTAAATCCTTCTGTACCACACAATTCAGTGGTGCTTCTCTATTTCAACAATATTTTATTTGTCTATTCTTCCTGCCAAAGTGAGTAAACTCACATTTCTCTGCATTACATTTCAACAAGGAAGTGGTCGGTGCAGACTTGGCATCTAACCTAAACTAAACTAATCTAAGCCTTATCCATCACAAAGAAAACATCCAATCTAGTGTGATCTCATGGTTAAACTTTTCCACTCCAGGCAGCATCACTGTGAATCTCCCCTGCATCCTGTTCATTTCAATCACATCATTCCTATTGTGTGGTGACCAGAACTGCACACTATACTCCAGCGGTGGCCTATCTAATGCTTTTTGTAATTGTACCAAAAGCTCCCTGCAAGATTCTTTGTCTGAGCAATGAAGTAAAGCATCCCACATGCTTTCTTGATCACGTTACTTGCTTGGGATCACATTACCTGCTTCAAGAATCTTTGAACAAGTACATAAAGATGCCTCAGTACTCCCTTGGGTCCTATCATTAATAGAAAGATTAAACGAGAACTTACCGTTTGAAGTTTGATATTTATTTTATGAGAAGTTGAAGTGAGGGACTACATGAAGAGACCGCCAGCCCGCATGCGCGTCAATCTTCAGAGCAACTGTATGAAACCACAGACCACTTGCACAAACTTAAACTATAGAAAGATTAATAGTAAGATTAAACGAGAACTTACCAGTTTGAAGTTTGATCTTTATTTTATGAGGAGTAACGTTGAGGGATTACGTGAAGACCCCGTCCAGTACGTATGCATGTCAATCTTCAAAGCAGCGGTGTGAAATCACAGAAAACAGTTGTTGAACTGAACATAGTAAGATAAGAGAACCATAATACCAGTTGAACTTTATGATAGAGGGCTGGGAGCGAAGGGCACGAAATCCCTCAACGTTACTCCTCATAAAATGAAGATCAAACTTCAAACTGGTAAGTTCTCGTTTAATCTTACTATTTTACTTCAGAGTCACGTGAGTGACTACGTGAAGATTTTAAAGCTCTGTGATTTCATGCCGTGGAACCGAGTCCAGGCGTCATACACTGCATCAGTAGGCCAATGATGAGTGAACATTAAGAATGCATTCAGACATGACATAGATATAGACATGTTGATGCTATTAATGAATAATAGTGGCAAAAGTAACCTCCTTCAACCTGGAGGAAGTATGAACCATACCTAACATAGTTGGAAAATACCCCTGATCTGGCAATAGGTTTATTCTGAATATTTGGAAATATCAATAGTTTGACCATCTTGCAACCGCTAGGATGTGGTCCATCCCTGCTGCTGAGGTATAGTGGTCCTGGTGGGGTGAGACTCAATGTCAATGTACACTCCTGTATATGCCAGACCCATATAACCATCTGGAGAAGGTTCGTAGTGATTCCTTCTAACAAGATTTTATGTAACTAATAATATTGCTGTCAGTCTATAAGGCTCTTAGGAACCTTGACATACTGGTGTAAATGCGTGATCACACGCAACCCAAGGTCCATGGGATATGCAACTCTAGTTTGGTCTTGTGTTCCTGTCTAATCTGCTTGATTAATCATAAACAAAACATGTTATTATAGCCCGCAGATATGATCATCCTATCCAGTGTTGCAATGACTGGACCCATAGTGCTGTGCTCAGTGCCATGGCGTAATCACTAGTACGTGAGTACGACCATGGGCAGGGATGTTGCTGATGCCCATCGGTAAAGTGACGTAGTACAATGTTAACAACCCATATCTCTGCGTCCCTAAACCTGGGAGGTTTTAAGCTGACGATACCTTCATTCTCTGGATATCAGAGGGTGAGACCGGACAGAGTGGTTTATATACTCATCAGCCAAATGATTAGGAGGTACTTAAGGCACAGTAATGGAATAGTAAGTTAATGTTAAAATCCCATAAAACTGAATTTTAGTGTGTCAGTCATCCGTGCCGAGTTAAACGTAAGGAAGCATAAACAATGCTTCCCATCTCCTATGCAGATTGCTGCTATTTGGTGCTATCCCTGCAATCTGTAGTGAGCACTCTTAATGCTTATGGTTTGACAACCCAAGCCGCAGAAATGATCTCTCAGAGTCTGTAAGTCTATGATTGATTATATCATGCAGAGGATGGTTTCAACATCACAACTGAACCAGTATCTTTTTATCCGGAATTAACCATGTAAGGTTTTATGTTCATTCTTCGCCTCATCAGGAGCCATAGGTGTATAACCCAGGCAGGCACTATGAAAACCCGGAAGCGTGAATCTTGTTGAATTTTTCAAAACCCGTCTATTGAGGCCAAATGGAGGAAGACATAAAAGAACATTCCTTCCTAGTGTAGCAAGAATGCACCATTCACCACTGTATGCCTCGTTCACTGTTGATTGAAACTGGCTGCAAGCAACTCAATAGTTAGTGTTCTATCAATCCACATTGTCATTAAATACTTTGTGATCACACATTCATTCTGTGTTGTCATTGATTTTGCATAATAATACACCAGTGTTAAATGTGGTTTGGTAAAACTATCACCGGATACTTTGATTTGATTGTACCTTTGTGATTAACATATACCACCACCAAAGTGTATCACCTTGGACTTGTGCATGCCGTATATGCATATCCACACACCCTTTAATGCACAGAATGCACCTGGTGTCCATTGGCAGTTGATACCATGACTGAACACTTGATAACTCATGCTAATCCCATCTGCCTCCTTAACGAGAGATGGTATTAGTAAATTACCCATCTTTGGGCAATAGCATCAGTTTGGAAATGACTGAAGATTTACAGATAAGAGGTTTTAGTGGAGCAAAGCTGTCCATCATTGTGACTTTGATTGTTTCAGCTGAACATAGCAGAGGTCTAATTTTTTGTCTCAGAGCTGATCCCTGACCAATAAATGGATGATTGTATCCCAACAATCAAAAGTTTCAGTTGGTATCAACTTAATTTTAAATTTAACTGGACGGGTGAGAACCAATTCCTCAAATATAGCTATGCGGCTGATAAGGCTAATTTAGTAAAATACAGTATGTTCAATATCATCCAGATTGGCCATGCTACTTATTTGTTAGCTCTGTGCAGCCGAAGCACTGATAGTAGTGATTTGGTAAATAATCTGGAAACTGGAGTTAGCCCATTGTAACGCTACTGAGTGAATCATTGCCTCATCCAGTTAAATTTCAAATATCTTCAACCCTGTGAGCGGAAATGATCACATGGAAGTTATTCAGAAAAGTCTATACTGCACATGCGGGTTGAGGCTGTTGACAATGATCAGTCCACATCCCATTCTTGTGAGCCTTGTCTTGAAAGGCAACTTCAACCATACCTGTGTGCAGTATAAACTAATCTAGTGTTATCCCAAACCAGTGTAAATATTCAAACCAGTTTAATATTACCAACTTGTATCCGTGGCTGGAGACATCATCGATGAGGTTCCATACCTTTATCCGAATGGGAGGACTTATGCAACCCGACCAGGAGCTGCCTCAAACATGTGTGCATGATTTTACATCTGCTCCTGGAGGTAGAGGAGCTCGCGTACGAGGTTGGTGCATCTTCCAGGAAGGCCGTTCTGGGCTGTGGCCTAAAAAAGACCTTTGTCCTGGTTGTACGGCCTTCAAGCTTTCACCAGCTTCAGTTCATCGTGGTTTGCTGGTGGGTGCGTAGGGGTGCTGCCGTCGAAGATGTGAGGTCTTGCGTGATGATGTGGCCTTCATGAACCCGACGGCCACTCGTCGAGCTCCTGCTGCTGGTAGTGTTGTTCCTGCACCCCCTGCACACTTGTGGTTTCTTCAGCCAAACCCCTGTCATCAGAGTCAGCCCAGAAGTGACTCCTAATGCACCCCTCTGTCGAGGGAGTTGCATTATGCAGCCCTCAATAAGGTGCTGCTATGGGCGTCCCAGGACCCCCTGGTGACTAGGCTCCATATACCGGAGCATGTCACATTGGAGCTTCTGATCCATCAACCGCTCCATGCGGGATATGCGATCACAGTTGCTCCCGCCGGCGTCCATTCCTGTAACATATTCTCACAAAATAGCACACAACGACCTTCGAGTAAGGAATTTACCTGCATGTCCTTTTAAAACCTTCTGCTGCGGGGCAACGCTCCTCCCAAGCCTGGTCTCGTGGTCGTGGTTTGTTACAGCTGGGGTTCCTCTGTGGTCCTTGTAGAAACACTTCCATTGCGGGTTATTTCTCCCCCCAATCCTTTTCTCCGCCGTCCCTTATAACAGGGCTTCTCCACGGTGTTCTACAATTGGGGCTTTCTTCCCCCCCCCCGATCTGGGTATCCACGCAGTAACTGTTGCCGGGATAGCCGTGATTTACAAAGGGATAGCCGTGATTTACAAAGTCGGGGGGGGTATATGAAGTCGCTGGTTTAACTGCCAGCGGCACAGTACTTACTGCCGTCCGCTCCTCGCATCCCGCAGTCTACGGAGCGGGTTCTAAGGTCGCTCCCCATATACCAAGGTCTCCGGAGTGGCTGTCCTAGTGTCCCCGGCACCAATATGAAGCCGCTGGCACCACTGCCAGCGGTTCGAAGGTGAATCCACCGCCGTCCGCTTCCCGTTTCCCGCGGTCTCCGGAGCGGCTGTCCAGGTGCCCCCGGCACCAATATGAAGCCGCTGACTATGACAGCCCCAGACATTTAGCAGGAACTCTAAGTAGAGGTTCCTGCAAGAAGATTTTAAAACCAGAAAGAATTTTATAAACTCACCTCAGGTCTGTTGCTGGGAGGAGAATCACGTTCACCCTGCCAGTCATCACGCAATGTGATAGACGATATGACACACATGCGTACTGGACGGGGTCTTGACGTAGTCACTCACGTGACTCCGAAGTAAAATAACCATTGACTTACCGAATGATCTTTATGAGATTTAGGGTTGGGAGTAGAGGGCACGTAGTCCCTCACTTCAACTTCTCATAAAATAAAGAGCAAACTTAAAACGGTAAGTTCTCGTTTAATCTTTCTATTTTATATCAAAGTCACGTGAGTGACTGCCTGAAGCCTTCAAAGCCCTGTGGTTTCATGCAGTAAACCAATCTGTGTGTGAAATACTTAAACAGATAAACCATAAATGGTAGAAAAGACATGGGTTATTAACAACATGGTGCTAAATTGCATGCATGTCCATTGCCCTTAATCGGACCACAGTCCCAATTGGCTTTAAGTTAGACAATAACTCATGCAACAATGTTCAGAATTCTATCTGCAATCATCCAAGCATATTCAACCGAATGTTATAACTTCTGAAAGTGCACTATGTAAGCCTCCTGTTGTTGCAAGAAGATGATCAAATGGGAATATCCATTCTATTGGCTGCTAATGAGCCAGCCCCCTTGGAGTGAGACTTGAAATTATTTGAATTCACACCCGCTATTAGCTGCTTACACACTATTCATGTTGAGATAGTCTGCACCAGCAATCTCTTGAGAAAACTATTAAATAACAATGAAGAAACTATCCTTCATCTCATAGCTAATAGCAAGCTCAGTACCTGTGTACATAATACCATCCCCAATCTCTGATTTGGTGGGTACGCTGTCAACTCCAAATTGTACCCAACCGTGCCCATTTTGCTTTAGGAGATCATTCCCATAACAAGCTACCCTCATGTCAGTTATGACCCAGAGACCGAGCTGGAGATTGAATAAAGACTGTGTTCTTTGTGCTGAAATCAGTTGCTAAAAGCATAATCAACTTAAAAGATACTGCTCCCATTAGGAATACAGTAGATGAATATCTGCATAATAATTTACTGATAAACATTCCACACTACTATGAGTCTAGGCTTTAGAGTATTCATATAAAAGACACCTTGCATAACGTTAGTCAACAGTGGGTGAATAACCATTTATTGTCCCACTTATGGTACTAGAGAGAATGACAAAGCAGCACAAGCAGTGTCAATTGTGCTATAACATAATCGCTTCTCTAAGCCCAAACTGAAAGAAACACCAAGCTCTGCTACTTCTGTTTAAAAGTAGCTCACGTGTCTTCTTCACAAACTTCCCACACAACCGTGCAGAGCTAGCTGCATGAGAAATAGGCTGAACTAGCCATCACTTGTGACTTCGAGTAAATAGGAGCCTCTTTCAGCCACCTTTACCATGGACTCTCTGAATGAGTAAGCCAAATTGGCATTATTAAAATTCACGTCGCCTCATCTTTAATATCGTAAGAGGCATCTACTGATAAAACCCTTGAGTCTGATCAGCTACAAAAGCATGTTGTCTATAAACTCCATGACACAATGCCCTTTTGATCTGAGTAGGGCAGAATTAGCTATAGAATCTTTGTAAATAGCCTCGGCCTGAAGACAACCCCTAGGTAGAGCCTAAACTTTTCACCACTGGCTTTGCCATCAAAAACACCAGATATATCTGTGCCTCTCATGTATAGATATGGAAAAGCATGCATCTTCAAGATTGATTGAGGCTCTAAATCCTCTGAATCAGCTAAATTGCTGGAAGACAATTATCAATCTTGGTTAACCCAACACATGATCAGACTAGCCAAATCCTAACCTGATTTGGCATGCTCCACTTTTCTTCAACCTTGAGAAAATATTAGAAATATACCCCTCTTGTTCTTGGGCAGACTACTCATCCTTTGTGAGATGCCTCTGTTTCTACTTGGATAACCATTGTTTCCGCTATCGACCATACGGATGGAAATTTTGGCTTCTCTTGCCGCGGAGGGCGTATTTATTTATTTATTTGTTTTTTCGCTCATAGCATAGATCCTTATGACTAGAACTGAAACGCACCATCCACTTGATGTGGGAATACGAGTTCCCTGTCAACTCTTCACCGTCAGAGTCACAACGAATCCTCAGCCTCCTTCCTCCGAATGGAAAATAGCATAATGCAACCCTGAACCAGGCATTGCTCCACAGTCCTCTGACTGATACCACCTGTCTCAGTCACCAGCGTGCACAACACACTCCCTTCGACCAGCCACTCAATCAGGAATTCTGGTATTGAGAGCCTACAGATTATTATATGTATATTTTCTATTCACAACATGAACCTGCAAGTCACATAAAAAATGCTACATGTCAGACCGGCTTTCTGCTGGTAGCTACCTATCCCAGAGAGGATGGCAATGATGTTTCCAACAAACTGGCAACCAGCTGAGCTGAAAGAATTCAGCAGGTGTTGAGGGAAACCTCAAACTACCTCACTCTACTGAGCAGCCTGATAACCTCAATCACAGATGTTGAGGCAGTGCTTCCCTGGGCCATATGTTCCATATCGCCAGCCAGTTCCAAGTTGGTCTACCCTGATCCAAGGTACCAAACTGTTCCTACTTGGAACTTACATAGGTTAGTACGCAAGGCACCCTGCCAATGCCTCCGCATCAACCTGCTCTTCTCCAGAGACAGTGAAAGGTACTAGACAACCCATGCTGCCAGTAAATCCAAATCCGGGCAGACAGACTGCTGGAGTTTTAGTAAAGAGACTCGGAGTTTTAGTAAAGAGACCTTACCTGCCAGTGTCTCTGAGCCCAGACCGACCTGCTTGTTGGAGCTTCAGTGAAGTTCCATTGCAGACCCTGTCTGACCACATCTTCAGCCCCACGCTTGCCAAACAGCTCTTTACCAGAGCTCAAAAGCGACATTGCTGTGCAAGACATGCCTGCCGGCATTTCTGAGCCCAATAGGACAGTTTGCTTCTTCGGCCTACAGCCTCTTTGGAGCCTTGCTGGAGCTTTACTGTGCAGGTCACGCTACCAGTTCCTCCCAGCCTGGTTTGACATGCCACTCCCTCGGCCCCTTCTGCTCCTTCGGAGCCTTGTCGGAGCTCACTGAACAGGCCACACCTGCCATAACTCCAAGACTGCCTCGACAGGCTACTCCTGCGGGCCTTCTGCCTTTTTTGGAGCCTTTTCTGGAGCTGGCTGTGCAGATCGCGCGGCCAGTTTCTCCTAGCCTGGATCACAGGCTGCTCCTTTGGCCAGCTGCTCCTTCAGAGCCTCAGCGGGGCTCACTGGACAGGTCACGCCTGCCTTTACTGCAAGCCTGGTTCAACAGGCTGCTCTTGCGGGACCAGCTCATGACTCCCGACTGCTCCTTTCCGGAGCTTTAACGGCGCTTCCTGCCCCTTGTGTACAGGGGTGAAAACCCGTCGGAATTCTAGAGCTTTACCCACATAAGATGGTACTCCACCCCCGCAGCTGCCTTAAATTGCCCCTGCAAGTCTTCAACTTGCTACATAAGTCCTCTCTGAAGAGATACTATGCAGGCTGCACATTACTGGCCCTGTACAAATTGAATTTCCTTTATTGTCATTCAGACCTTTCAATCTGAACGAAATGAGCCATTTTGGGAATTATCTCATGCCTTATAGCATTTTTACAAAGGCAATAGCCCCAACTGTGTATTACAGAGAAGTGGTAATGCGGCTTTCTGCACTTCCGAGAGTTGAGGCCCATCTACTGACTTTGCAAAAGGCCGTAATGACTCCAGTGAGCAGTTTTTGGACTCGCTGAAATAATTCTCTGCCTATATATTATCACCGAGATATCCCAACTGATGAAATTGACTTATGGAATATCCAAATGTCTGGCAGTTATTTGGACTGGCATATTTCCCAGCCGTATCCAGCATATTCCCCTCCTAAGCTAATGAGAAGTTAAATCCCTGATGCTCTTAGCCAGATCTTCCTCCAGTGAATCTCCTATCCCCAAAGGGATGGCAAATATGTGACAAGAGCCAGTAGCTCCTTCATATGATTAAAATGAAGCATATCCCCCATTAGTTCAAAGGATTTGGATTCCTTATCGATATCCACATAGATGGTCACCTATGTAAAAATCTCCAAGACTCCTCTCTTCTGAGCGGGAAATATTATAACGCAAACCTGAACCAGGTGTTGCTTCCCTTCTTCTTAGCGGGAGATATTATAAAGCAACCCTAAACCAGGTGTTGCTTCCCTTCTTCTGAGCGGGAGATATTATAACGCAACCCTCAACCAGGTGTTGCTTCCACAGGCATCTGACTGGCACAGCTTGTAAGTGTCTCCTGAGCCAGGAGCACATTTCCTTTTTTTTCTTTTTTTTTCAAATTATTTATTTATTTATGTTTTAGTCCATCCATTTATCTCTATTTATTTATTTATTTATTTGTCTATTAATTTATTTTATTTTTTACTCATTAGACAGGAGTTTCTTAGGGGAGGAATATAACGCAACCCTGAACCAGGTGTTGCTTCCTCAGGCCTCTGGCTGGCTCCCTTTCGGAGCTCCAAAGGAGATGTCTGAACAGGCCTCATCCGTCAGATGATCCGAACAGTCGCCAGCTCCCGTGGAGCCCCAAAACCTGAGGTGCCTGTAAAACCGTGCTCTTCCGTTTTTTTCTCCCCAACAGCCATCTGCTCCCTCTCGGAGCTTCAATAGCGTTAGCTGCACGGGCCATGCCCGTCAACTTTTGCTCTCGACCACCCTCCATGGCGGTAGCTGTGCAGCCGCTTCTCGAGTAGCTGCACTGGCCGCGGCCGTCAGCTTCTCCAAGCCCACTGTACCCAATTAAAGGAGCAGCGGGCCGTTCCTGGAATTTAAAAATTCCTTACCCGCCAGATCAATTTCGAACTGATCCGAATCCCACGCCATGCGTCGACATATAGATGTGCATGCGGGCTGGCGGGCTCTTCACGTAGTCTCTCTCTCTCTCTCTCTCTCTCTCTCTCTCTCTCTCTCTCTCTCTCTCTCTCTGCCTCCATCCATGGCGCTGATCGTGACTCAGCCTGTTAATGAACCCCTCTTGTACATGAACTAACTTCTGGCTTACTGGACCTTGCCTTTATACAGGTAAGAAATCAGCTGTTGAAATAAGTCCTGGCACATAGCGTTGCTCCCAAATTCAAACTATAACCAACGGCAGGGGACTGCGTGCCAGCAAGGCCCCCCTCCCCTCCTGTGGGGCCAAAGTGCTATCCGCCGCACACCGGCACGTGAAGCAATACGCAGAGCTACAGACTTGGTGCGCAAATAAATACACACAGCTTTACAGACTTGGCGTGTAAAGTTAATAATACACAGTGCTGCTGCTTTGGCGAGCAACGGTTTAAAAAGAGCGCTGTCGGCTTAGTGTGTTTGAATTTAAATAAAGCGCTACCGGCTGCAGCGCTATTGGGTTTAAATATAGAGCTATGGCCACAGCGCTATGGGCACAGACTGTTCAAGCAAAATTCTCGTATAACTAATACGTCATCTCCCAACACAATATGTGAGGTGTTGCATTTTGGGATGTCTAACAAGGGAAGGACTTACATAATGAATGGTAGGTCTCTTGGGAGTGTTGGAGAGCAGAGGGCTCTAGGTGATCTAGGAAATGAAAGAAAGCTTGCAGGGAATATAAAAACTGACTAAAAACATCTTTAGATATGTAAAAAGGAAACGATTAGTGAAGATAAATGAAGGTCCCTTACAATCAGAGACAGTTATAATGGGAAACTAGGAAATGGCAGAACAGTTAAATGAGTACTTAGGTTCTGTCTTCACTATGGAAGACACAAACAATCTACCAGAAATACAAGGGGAACGAGGATCTAGTGGGAGGGAGGAATTCAATGAAATCCACATTAGTCAGGAAATGGTGTTAGGTAAACTGTTGGGACTGAAGGCAGATATATCCCCATGGCCTGATGGTCTGCATCCCAGAGTAATCAAGGAAGTGGCCCTGGAAATCGTGGATGCATTGGTGATCATTTTCCAATGTTCCCTCGACTCTGGATCAGTTCATGTGTACTGGAGGGTAGCTAATGTAACCCCACTTTTTAAGAAAGGACGGAGAGAGAAAACAGGGAATTACAGCCCATTTAGCCTTACATCGATAGTGGGGAAGATGCTGGAGTCGATTGTTAAAGATGTTTCAGCAGCGCATTTGGAAAGCAGTGACAGGATCAGTCAAAGCCTACATAGATTTATGAGGGGAAATCTTGCTTGACTAATCCTCTGGAATGTTTTGAGGATAGAAACATAGAAACATAGAAAATAGGAGCAGGAGTAGGCCATTCGACCCTTCGAGCCTGCACCACCATTTAATATGATCATGGCTGATCATCCAACCAGTACCCTGTACCTGCCTTCTCTCCATACCCCCTGATCCCCTTAGCCACAAGGGCCACATCTAACTCCCTCTTAAATATAGCCAATGAACTGGCCTCAACTACCTTCTGTGGCAGAGAATTACAGAGATTCGCCACTCTCTGTGTGAAAAATGTTTTCCTCATCGCGGTCCTAAAAGATTTCCCCCTTATCCTTAAACTGTGACCCCTTGTTCTGGACTTCCCCAACATCGGGAACAATCTTCCTGCATCTAGCCTGTCCAACCCCTTAAGAATTTTGTAAGTTTCTATAAGATCCACCGTCAATCTTCTAAATTCTAGCGAGTACAAGCCGAGTCTATCCAGTCTTTCTTCATATGAAAGTCCTGCCATCCCAGGAATCAGTCTGGTGAACCTTCTCTGTACTCCCTCTATGGCAAGAATGTCTTTCCTCAGATTAGGAGACCAAAGCTGTACGCAATACTCCAGGTGTGGTCTCACCAAGACCCTGTACAACTGAAGTAGAACCTCCCTGTTCCTATACTCAAATCCTTTTGCTATGAATGCTAACATACCATTCACTTTCTTCACTGCCTGCTGCACCTGCATGCCTACTTTCAATGACTGGTGAACCATGACACCCAGGTCTCGTTGCATCTCCCCTTTTCCTAATCGGCCTCCATTCAGATAATAGTCTACTTTCCTGTTTTTGCCACCAAAGTGGATAACATCACATTTATCCACATTGTACTGCATCTGCCATGCATTTGCCCACTCACCCAGCCTATCCAAGTCACCTTGCATCCTCCTAGCATCCTCGTCACAGCTAACACTGCCCCCCAGCTTTGTGTCATCTGCAAACTTGGAGATGTTGCATTCAATTCCCTTGTCCAAATCATTAATATATATTGTAAATAGCTGGGGTCCCAGCACTGAGCCTTGCGGTACCCCACTAGTCACTGCCTGCCATTGTGAAAATTACCCGTTTACTCCTACTCTTTGCTTCCTGTCTGCCAGCCAGTTCTCTATCCACATCAATACTGAACCCCCAATACCGTGTGCTTTAAGTTTGTATACTAATCTCTTATGTGGGACCTTGTTGAAAGCCTTCTGAAAGTCCAGACATGACACATCCACTGGTTCTCCCTTATCCACTACTATTTACATCCTCGAAAAATTCTATAAGATTCGTCAGACATGATTTACCTTTCATAAATCCATGCTGAATTTGTCCAATGATTTCACCACTTTCCAAATGTGCTGCTATCCCATCTTTAATAACTGATTCTGCCCGCTACCGATGTTAGACTAACTGGTCTGTAATTCCCTGTTTTCTCTCTCCCTCCTTTTTAAAAAGTAGGGTTTCATTAGCTACCCTCCAATCCTCACGAACTACTCCAGAATCTAAAGAGTTTTGAAAAATTATCACTAATGCATCCACTATTTCTGGGGCTACTTCCTTAAGTACTCTGGAATGCAGCCTATCTGGCCCTGGGGATTTATCGGCCTTTAATCCATTCAATTTACCTAACACCACTTCCCAGCTAACCTGGATTTCACTCAGTTCCTCCATCTCATTTGACCCGCGGTCCCCTGCTATTTCCAGCAGATTATTTATGTCTTCCTTAGTGAAGACAGAACCAAAGTAGTTATTCATTTGGTCTGCCATGTCCTTGTTCCCCATGATCAAACACCTGTTTCTGACTGTAAGGGACCTGCATTTGTTTTAACTAATCTTTTTCTCTTCACATATCTATAAAAGCTTTTGCAGTCAGTTTTTATGTTCCCTGCCAGTTTTCTTTCATAATCTATTTTCCCTTTCCTAATTAAGCCCTTTGTCCTCCTCTGCTGGAATTTCTCCCAGTCCTCTGGTAGGCTGCTTTTTCTGGCTAATTTGTATGCTTCATCCTTTGTTTTGATACTATCCCTGATTTACCTTGTTATCCGCGGATGCACTACCTTTTCTGATTTATTCTTTTGCCAAACTGGGATGAACAATTGTTGTAGTTCATCCATGCAGTCTTTAAATGCCTTCCATTGCATATCAACCGTCAACCCTTTAAGAATCAATTGCCAGTCTATCTTGGCCAATTCACGTCTCATACCCTCAAAGTTACCTTTCTTTAAGTTCAGGACCCTTGTTTCTGAATTAACAATGTCACTCTCCATCCTAATGAAGAACTCAACCATATTATGGTCACTCTTGCCCAAGGGGCCACGCACAACAAGACTGCTACCTAACCCTTCCTCATTACTCAATATCTAGTCTAGAATCTTTCTCGCTGGTTCCTCTACATGTTGGTTTAGAAAACTGTCCCGCATACATTGCAAGAAATCCTCTTCCTGTAACTTTGAATGGGTAACAAGGATGTAAATAGTTGAATGGATAAGGGAGTGCCAGTGGATGTGGTGTATCTGGACTTTCAAAAAGCCTTTGACAAGGTCCCACAACAGAGATTGGTGTGCAAAATTAGAGCACATGGTATTGAGGGTAGGGTATTAACATGGATAGAGAACTGGTTGGCAGACAGGAAGCAAAGAATAGGAATTAATTGGTCCTTTTCAGAATGGCAGGTAGTGACTAGTGGGGTGCCGCAAGGCTCGGTGCTGGGACCCCAGTTATTTACAATACATATTAATGATGTGAGGTTATCTACTTTGGTGGCAAGAACAGGAAGGCAGATTATTATCTGAATGGTGTCAGATTAGGAAAAGGGGGGGGGCGAAACGAGACCTAGGTATGCTTATACGTGTCACTGAAAGTAAGCATGTAGGTACAGCAGGAAGTGAAGAAAGCTAATGGCATGTTGGCCTTCATTTGGAGCAAGGAGGTCCTGCTGCAGTTGTCCAGGGCCCTGGTGAGACCGCACTTGGAGTATTGTGTGCAATTTTGGTCTAATTTGAGGAAGGACATTATTACTATTGAGGGAGTGCAGCGTAGGCTCACCAGGTTAATTTCCGGGATGGCGGGACTGACATATAATGTAAGAATGGGTTGACAGGGCTTTTATACATTGGTATTTAGAAGGGTGAGAGGGGATCTTATAGAAACATGTAAAATTTAAGAATTTAAGGATTGGACAGGTTGGATGCAGGAAAAATGTTCCTGATGTTGTGGGAGTCCAGAACCAGGAGTTGCAGTTTCAGAATAAGGTGTAGGCCATTTAGGACTGAGATGAGGAAAAACGTATTCACCCAGAGAGTTGTGAATCTGTGGAATTCTCTGCCAAAGAAGGCAGTGGAGGCCAATTCACTGTATGTTTTCCAGAGAGAGTTGGATTTAGCTCTTAGAGCTAAAGGAATCAAGGGATCTGGGGAAAAGGCAGGAACGGGGTACTAATTTTCGATGATTAGCCATGAACATATTGAATGGCGGTGATGGCTCAAAGGGGCGAATGGCTTACTCCTGCACCTATTTTTCTATTTTTTTATGTTTCTAAGAGTGCATGTGCATGATTGACAAGTTGCAGGTAGATAAGGTGATCAAAAAGGATTTTGGCACATTGGCCTTCATCAGTCAGAGTATTGAGTGTAGAAGTTGAGAGGTCATGTTGCAGTTGAATAAGACCAGTTTTATGAGACCGCATTTAGAGTATTGTGTTCA
This sequence comes from Leucoraja erinaceus, assembly GCF_028641065.1. NCBI lineage: Eukaryota > Metazoa > Chordata > Chondrichthyes > Rajiformes > Rajidae > Leucoraja > Leucoraja erinaceus. Next base: position 33,140,824 of record NC_073381.1, read on the forward strand.
GTCTGGGCACCATGTTACAGGAAAGATGGCATCAATCTGGAAAGGGTACAGAGAATGTTGTTGCCAGGACTAGAGGGACTGAGCTATAGGGAGAGGTTGAGTAGGCTGGGATTCTATTCTCCAGAGCGCAGGAGAATGAGGGGTGATCTTATAGAGGCGTATAAAATCATGAGTGGAATAGATTGGGTAGGTGCGCAGAGTTTCTTGCACAGAGTAGGTGAATCAGGGACCCGAGGACCTAGGTTTAAGGTGAAGGAGAAACAATTTAATAGGAATCTGAGAGGTAACTTTTTCACATAAACCTTGGTGGGTGTATGGAACAAGCTGCCAGAGGACGTAGTTAAGGCTGGGACTATCCCAACGTTTAAGAAACAGTAAGACAGGTACATGGATAGGACAGGTTTGGAGGGATATTGACCAAACACAGGCAGGTAGAACTAGTGTAGGTGGCACACGTTGGCCGGTGTGGGCAAGTTGGGCTGAAGGGCCTGTTTCAACGCTGTATCGCTCTAAAACCCCATGAATACTCCTTGTTCCAAATGTACCCCGGCACCAACTCTTGCTCGATTACATTGAGAACTGCATTGGGGGTGCCTCCTGCCCCGATGCAGAAAAAACACAATGATCAACTTTACTACTAACTTCCACCCTGCTCTTAAATTCACTTGGACTACCCCGACACTTGGACTCTTGCAAGGACACCATCATTTACTTGCAATTTCTCACTACTGCTACATCTGCTCCCAAGATAAGGCTTTCTATTCTTGGGAATCTGAGATGTCCTCTTTCTTCAGTAAACTTCTCACCTGCTGTAGTAGATGGTGCCCTCATCTTTGTCTCCTCTGTGTCCTGCAATTCTGCACTTGCTCCCCCTTCCCCTCAGATGGAACTAGCACAGAACTCGCTGATCTTCACCTTACAGACTATCAGCATTCGCATCCAGCACATCATTCTCCGACCTTTCCGCCACCTCCAACAAGATCTCACTACCTGTCACATGTTTCCCTTTCTGCTCTTCGTCCCCTCCCCAGGCACCTTCTATTACAATTGCTGGAGATATGACACTTGTCATAAGGTCATAAGGAATAGGAGTAGAATTAGGCCATTCAGCCCATCAAGTCTACTCTGCCATTCAATCATGGCTGATCTATCTCTCCCTCCTAACCCCATTCTCCTGCCTTCTCCCATAATCTCTAACACCTCTGTACCTTTGGCCCAACTTGCGCACACCAACCAACATGTTCCAGCTACACTAATCCCACCTGCCTGCATTTGGTCGATATCATGTCTCAACACTTATACCCTCACTTTCATCCATGGACCCCACAGCCCTTCTAGGTGAAACAAAGATTTATATGCACCTCTACCAACCTCGCCTATTGCATATGATGTGGCCTCCTTTACATCGACGAGACCATGCGTAGACTGGGCGATCATTTGGCTGAACGCTTGCGTTCTGTTCACAGAGACCTGCTGGATCCCCTGGTTGTGAACCATTTTAACTCTCCTCATTCCCATATTGACCTCTCTTGTCCATGGTATCCTCCATTGCTATAGTGAGGCAACATGTAAACTGGAAAAATAATACTTCATATTCCACTTGGGTAACTTATTTTTCCCTTTCCGTTCTTCGTCCCCGCCCCAGGCACCTTATCTTACAATTGCTGGAGATATGACACTTGTCATAAGGTCATAAGGAATAGGAGTAGAATTGGGCCATTCAGCCCATCAATGGAATGAACATTGAATCCTCTAATTTGATGTAATCCCCTTCAGCTTTCCTTCCTTCCTTCCACTGCCCCCACCTCCCCACTACTGCAGTGTATACATATTTTCTCACCATTTCTCGCTACTCTAGTTATCCTGCCTGATTCTTTGTCATGTAGATTCATCTCTCATCATTGTGACCCATATTTCTCATTTATCCCCCCATCTTTCCCCTCCCTCTATCCCCCTCTACCTCTCTGCTATTACATGTGCTCTTTATCTGCTTTCTTTATCCTTATCTGACACCCTTTTACCTTCCCTTTACCTCTAGCCTTTGTCACATCAACCAATCGCCCCCCCCCCCCTCACCTGTATCTACCAATCACTAGCTACACATTGTCTCCCGCCCCCCCCCCCCCACAAAACTCTTCTTTTCCAGCTTCCACTCACGTGCTCCATCAGTCTGTAGAAGGATCCTCACCTTAAATGTCACCTCTTCATTTCCCTCCATAGATGTTGACTGACCCACTGAGTTATCCAGCACTTTGTGTTTTGCTCAAGATTCCAGCATCTCCAGTTTCTTTTGTGCCCGTCTGTGGTGCACCACTAGTCACAGATTCCAATGGTGGAAACAACCTTCAACCATCATCCTCTCCATCCCATCGACACATCAATTTCAGAATCAATTTGCCAAATTATTCCCGATCCCGTGGGCTCTTTCCTTTCGGATCAGTCTCCCATGTGGAACTATATCAAAGAACTTACTGAAATCCATATAGACCGCATCTTGAGATTCTTTATTTCTCAGTGGAATATATAATTTTGAGAGTTATGAATTATCTCCTTGAATGTCTGCCATTTATTTACAATTAAGGAAATTTAAACTGTTTCAGACAATTGTACCAGAAAATGTTTCTTGGAATAGATTAAACTAGACCGAAAACCTAATAATAACCAGATGTGTAAATGAGTGGAGCAAGGCAAGTTAGATCAGTCATGTTTGTAATAGGAAAAAAATGTATCTGTGGTGTTTTCTTCTGCTGTGGAAAAGAAACATATTCATTTAAAATTATGAGCATATATCAATTATTAAAACACAATGTAATATTCCAAATGAAACATATGCAAATGTTTGTTAGAAGCAGCTGAACCATGGGAGTAATAAAATTAAACACCATATAAAAAAATCCAAACAATATTCAAATGAAAAGCACTATTTCAAATTAAAGTTTTCTGATTCATTCAGAGAGGATTAGTGCTTTCAGGAGTTAATTTAGAATGAGGGCCACTAAGCATTTTGTAGTACACAAAATGCTGGAGCAACTCAGCAAGTCTGGCAGTATCTCTAGCGAACATGGGTAGGTGACATTTTGGGTCAAGACCAATTCTTCAGACCCGAATTGGTGCCAATCTATATTCTCCATAGATGCAATCTGATCTGCTGAGTTACTCCAGCACTTTGGGTCCTTTTGTGTATTAACCAGCATCTGCAGTTCTTTGCTTTGACGTTTAAGTATTTTATAGTCTCAATTCTCTGCGCTATTCTCACTGAAAAGTAGGAGTCACAGATCATTGATTCCAAAAGTGCAGCTCCTGACCAAGACTGTTCTTTCCAATGCCCTAAGGATACTTGAAATATGATCATTGCCAAAATGCACCCGTAACATTTAAGTATTCGCATATTTACTAAAAAGACCTAGAAAGCTCTGGAGACCAAGTCAATGGATATTCTTAAGGTGGAGATTGATAGATTCGTGATTAGTACGGGTGTCAGGGGCTACGCGGAGGCAGAAGAATGGGGTTGAGAAGGAAAGGTAGATTAGCCATTATTGAATGGAGGAGTAGACGTGATGGGCCAAATGGCCTAATTCTGCTCCTACAACTTATGAAAAGAGCTAAAACGCCCCGTGCATATATCAATGAATATTCTAGGTCCTGCTTCATTACATTTTCCAGAAGTGAGTCAGCATTAAACCTTGACTAGGATTCTCCTTTAATAAAACAGTTTTAGTGCAGTAGAGGTTAGGAGCCATTGGTCTTCACACTGCATTTTGTCATTCATAGTATAGTGACTCTCAATCCTGGTTCAAGTTAAACACCTATGCAGCAATCTTTTTAAGTGCATTAATTGATCTGTCATAAATTACTGCAGTTTTAATTTTGATATATTTGTTCTGGGTCCAGACTGTTTAGTGGGGAAAATGTGCTTGAGTGCTTTCTGAGGCTTGTTCATTGTAAACTCATAGTCAACAGTGAGGGAGATCATTTTACCTGCGTCAGCACCTTGACATCCATTTGATCCAATTCCTCACTTTCTCCAGAACCACACAATTTCCCCCCTTCAAGAAAATGATGAGTTCCTTCTTGAAAGTTATTACTGAATATATGTCAGTCATCCTTCATTCTAACATCACTCTTTATTTCAGTGCATATAAAACAACTACTCATATCTCTAAAGCAATTGCAGAAAGCACTGTGAGATATTTTACTGTGAAAGAAATTGTACAAACAATTTAAACCACAGTTTACATGTTGAAATAGTACTAGAAAGTCAAATTGTGCTTCCTTTTCCATTTTTGTTTCTCTATGTTAAATCCTTTGAACCCCTTTTATAATATAAGAATTCCACAGTAATTATTATCACAATCTTTGTGCAATTCATCAATAATTCTTTTGAAAAGAAGGTACCTAACATTTCCAAATAACTAGTCTAAAGAAGGGTCTCGACCCGAGACGTCAACAATCTATGTTCTCCAGAGATGCTGCCTGAACTGCTGAGTTACTCCAGCTGCTATGTTATATTCTGTTCCTTTCTCCAATGTTCCTCGTGACCTGGGCTTTTGCTTCGAAGCACTGGATCATTGAATTAATCCTGATCTTCCAACTGTAGCCTCCTAACTTCTTGCACCTAATAATCAAATAGCTGAAATGAGTCCCTAATTGGCAATAGTTTCACTTCCAGCAAAAAGTCGAAATCTACACACAATTAATTTCCCCCTTCCGCATTAAAAAATGAGCAAACCATATTTCTACAAAATCAGAACCATTGCTCAACTGTAGCTCCTCTGATTCATATCAAACCATATTTCAGAAACAGGAGCACATAATCACTACTGACAATACAGAGTGGCACCATGGTACGTTCACTGATGGATGTGTAGGCTTTCAGATGATACATTAAAACAGGGCTGCCAACATTGGGTGAGAGTTGGGAGTGAGAAATTGCGGGAGACCAAGCCCGAGGGAGCATTAGCCACACAGGGGGTCCACACGGGGGGGGGGGAGGCCTTCTGGGCAGAGAGGGGGGGGATTCACAACTCTCTGGGGAAGGGGGGGGGTTCTCATCTCAGTCGTAACCCCCCCGCCCCCTTTTCTAAACTGGAACCTTTTCTGAACGCCCCAACATCAGGAACATTTTTCAGCAGTGAAATCTAGTGCAATAGGATGCTGCACCAACTACCCCCAGTGAAGTCCTTTTCTTCCACCGTATCTTGATTGCAATATACTATGCTTTAAATTGGAGGATGTTGAGCGTTTTCCATGCCGGAAGGGGGAATTCGGCACAGTGCGATCACTGATCACTGGCCTTGGGGGTACCATGTCAGGAGGGAGTGAAGCAACCAAGTGGGGAGGGGGTGTGGAAAGGACCACTGGGAACCATGACGATAAATCTGGAAATCGATATGAAGGGTGTCTGTTTACCCTTTAGCCCAGGGTTTGCTGATGGTCGAATTTTTGAAAATTTGATTGTATTAAAAATATCGATTTTATTTTTTAGTGGCGGCACTGCCCTGGCAAGTATGATTTGCAATGTTTTTTGTATGAAGTATTGTTTTCGTAACTTTTTAAGGGGTAACTTTATCCACACAAAGGGTCCACACGTGTCAATTGGCTGCTGCACTGCCTTCTGTGGAATAGAGAATTCCACAGATTCAAAACTTTGCTCTCTACGTGAAGAAAGCGGAGCCGGCGACCTCGGGATCTGGAGTCAGCTGACAGGACTGCCCCCCCCCCCCCCCAGCCCGGGATTCTTAAACTGTGACCCGCATGGTTCTGAACGCCCCCAACGAGGGAGGAACCATTTTTCCTGGCCCAGTTACAGTAAGTGAAAAGCTAGGCCCAGCCAAGCAGGATGCTTTCACCCAGCCCGAAGGAACCACCCCCCCGATTTGAACGTCACTCCCTATCTTCGAGGGAGGAACGTTTCTACCCAGTGCTTGGTACTTACTTCCAGCAGCCACTGGTTGTCCTCCGGATGCACCGAGCCGCAGCCTGATCCATGCCGGACACCTGGGCGAATTCGGCACAGAGACTCTCATGGCAGCGGCAATCATTAGGGTTTTGATGACCATGTCGAGGACCACTGGGAACCATGACTGTGGGTTCAATTGAAATACAGGGAAATCAATATCTGGTGTTCCATATTGCTTTGTAATTTCAGCAAATACTTTGGTTTAATATGTCTGTTTACAGTATTTAGCTCACCTGGTAGGTAAGTTTGCTGATGATCGAATATGTTTGACGACATACGGTTACCAATTGTTAAATAAATTGTCACATAATATCGATTTATTCTGCCCAAGTGGTTGGTGTATGCCACCACTGTGATGTTGTTAATTTATAAACGAACATGCAAAATGGTGCACTACTGAATAATATGCTTTTACCAATAGAACGTACTCAATATTTCCTTTTTGAGTATAGGATTTGAGTATAGGAGCAGGGAGGTTCTACTGCAGTTGTACAGGGTCTTGGTGAGACCACACCTGGAGTATTGCATACAGTTTTGGTCTCCTAATCTGAGGAAAGACATTCTTGCCATAGAGGGAGTTCAGAGAAGGTTCACCAGACTGATTCCTGCGATGTCAGGACTTTCATATGAAGAAAGACTGGGTAGACTCGGTTTGTACTCGCTAGAATTTAGAAGATTAAGGGGGGATCTTATAGAAACTTACAAAATTCTTAAGGGGTTGGACAGGCTAGATGCAGGAAGATTGTTCCCGATGTTGGGGAAGTCCAGAACAAGGGGTCATAGTTTAAGGATAAGGGGGAAATCTTTTAGGACCGAGATGAGGACAACTTTTTCACACAGAGAGTGGTGAATCTCTGGAATTCTCTGCCGCAGAAGGTAGTTGAGGCCAGTTCATTGGCTATATTTAGTGAGGGAGTTACATAAGGTGGGCGGTGCGACTCTCGTCAGCAGCGGCCTCTGCAGTCCGTCTGTATTTTTATTATTTTTGTCTCGTTTCTATGTAGTTTTTTGTTATTTTTTATCGGGGTATGTGTGTGGGGGGGGTGGGGGTGGGGGGTGGTAACTTTAAAATCTTTCCCCTGCACGGGAGACCCGACCTTTTCTTTGTCGGGTCTCTGTTGTCGTTGAGGCTGGGCAACGTGGAGCGGCCTCCGGCAGGAACGACCAGGGGCTCCAGTTGCGGAGCTGCGGACTACTCACCGTCGCGGGGCTGGCCGAGTCTGGAGCGGGTGGAGCGGTGGTGGAGCGCTGCTGTGGTCCGACCCCCGGAGATTCGGGGGCTGCGGCTGCGGGTCTGGCGGACGGCAACGCCGGGAGCCCGCGGGTCACTGGTGGGAGACCGCTTTTCGGGGCTTCCGCAACGGCGACTTCTCCCGCCCGAGTTGCGGGGTTGAAGAGCTCCTGGAGCGGGGCCTGACATCACCGCCCCGCGCGGCTTGGAATGGCCGCGGGACTCTGCGAGCGCACGCCGGGGGCTCCAACAACAAGGCCCGGTGTGCGACCTCGCATCACCCGGTGTGGCTTTAATGGCCGTGGGACAATCGCCATCGCCAACTGGGGGCTTTGACTTTGACTCTGACATCGGGGGGGGTCGGGGGGGAGTGCAGTGGAGAGATAAGTTTTTTTTTGCCTTCCATCACAGCGATGTGATGGATGTATGTGTACATTTTGTTGTGTCTTGAGTCTTTTCGTTTTGTATGTATGGCTGCAGTATGCCTTCCGGGTCACTGCTCGTGCGGTCGACCGGTCGGTGCAGAGGGTAGCTTTGAATGTTTGTCTCTTCGTGTGTTGCTTATGTTTGTTGATTGTGTCCCTTTTTAAAAAGCTACTGTAATACGCCCTTTAAATTGCCGCTCGGGGACGAATAATGTGCTTTGAATTGAATTGAATGTGGCCCTTGTGGCTAAAGGGATCAGGGGGTATGGAGAGAAGGCAGGAACAGGATACTGAGTTGGATGATCAGCCATGATCATATTGAATGGCGGTGCAGGCTCGAAGGGCCGAATGGCCTACTCCTGCACCTATTTTCTATGTTTCTATGTTTCTATGTTTCTATTAGCCATTGTCAATAATTTATACTGCTATAGTTACCCCATCCAGGTAAATTGGTATTTCCGAAATTTTATGAATGGGTACTGAAAGTATGCATCTTTTAAGTTGATGTCTACCATAAAGTATCCTAGGAAATCCATGGTTAGCAGTTACAATTTTCCTTAAGTGTGTAACCTGGTGAAAATACTCAAGTGGTAAAGTCAATGATGGTGCGACATTCACCATCTTTTGGTTTTTTGGTACCAAAGGTTCATATTAGGCTTCTTATGACCCCTTGTATATCAATGATGGTGCGACATTCACCATCTTGGGTTTGTTGGTACCAAAGGTTCATATAGGCTTCTTTATGACCCCTAGTATATCTTCTCCAGTTAGCTAGTCCCTCATGTTCTTTTTTAGTGGGAGGGTAGACCCCTTGGGGTGCATGCTGAACTGGTAATATATGGTCCCTTGATAAGGGACGTATCAGATATTAAACTGATAAGAACAGATACTGCACTTGATCTTATCCAAAAAGCCGAGAAGTGATGGGTTTCTTAATTCAATGTTTATCCTTGAATACTTTTGGTATAGAACTACCAAGTGTGATAGTTCTTCATGTTCCCAACCCAGGTGTGATTCCCCCCCCCCCCGTTAGTACAAACCCTTCACTTTTATGTGATGGTAGGAACCATACTTATCTGTCTTCACTGTTGTTTAGTGGTGTGTTCATTTCTTCAGTTTCTGGTTCCTTGTCTGTAGGGATGGTATTGTTGGGGGGTGATGTATTTTCCATGGGGCCTGCTCTGGATCCTGGCCTGAAAGGGCTTACTGGGGTTGGCATGCGGGCCCCGAGCTTTCACCAGTACTATTAAGTAGACGCCTACTGGTGGACGCGTGGAGATACTGCTGTCTGGTTTTGTGTGGTGCTCATTCCAGCCCCTGCCCTCTTGATGCCGAATATTTTGAATACTTCGTCCAGTTTCTTAGGCTTGGTTTGGTAACTTAGCCAGATAGCAGGATCTGTGGTTGTGAGGTCGGCGTTCTCACAGTCCAGGCAGGTTTTATAACTTCTTCCTTCGAGAAGTTGCGGAGCATACTGTGAACAGTAGGGTCAGATGTTTTGCCATACTACCCTGCCCCTCTGGAATGAGCATGCAAAAATGATAGCCGACGTCAGGGGTATCAAATGCAATTTAAGATATTTGGGTTTTAAAAAGCTATGCTCAATGTACCCCCCAATAATGGTGGGCACTTTGAGTAAATGCAATATAGGGGAGGCGTGATGAAATCCAACGCCTTATGACTACCTGTCTTGGAGAGGTTTTTTGAAAAGAACAGGTAATAAGCTGGCCGTCAGTTGAGACTCAAAAGCCATCTCGTTAGTGGTGGAGCCACATAGCGTCCACACCCAGCAGCTCTTCCTGATCCTGTACCTCAAGCATACTCCCCGATGTTGTTCAGCCAGTGACCCCTTTTCTTGACCAGCCCAACCCTGGTCGTCATCGATTCCTCGATAAGGGAGATGGCCAGTGCTGTAGGCACTGGAGTGGGAGTGTTATGCTCCCTTGGCGAGCTTGCCCCTGCTCCCGAGGCAAGTCACGCTGGAGTTTTTGGCTCCATGACCTAGGCTTGGCGAACAGACACTTACTTGCTCTCGTTTGAAGTGCCGATTACATCTTCTGTGTCTGTCTCCAGCCCGAGGTTTGGTTGCTGGCTTTGCTGCTAGAGGCTGCCTGCCGTTTTCGGGCGGCATTTCTGCGGTTCTCGGGCAGCGAGTCTCTTTGTCGGGAGTATGCAGGGGTTACCGGACGTTTTTTTAGTTTTTGTCCAGACCGCTGCTGTTGGTCAGACAGCTGTTAGCGGACTGGGCATTGGCTCAGTACCCCGACTGTGGACCGCAGCATGTGCAGTCCCGGTGCCGCCTCTCCCCCCTCCACTGACGGGATGTTCCTTCCCTGGAGTCGAACGGGGGCCGCTTCCCTCTGTTCTGCTTTGCTATCTCCAGTTCCCCTGTGGAGTGGAGCAAAGTTTGTAAACTCGAACCTGTGGGTAAGTACTTACCTAACGGTCCATTCCTTCAGGCTTATAGCGGGAGCGCCCGTACTCCCGCTCGTTGCTGTTGCACTGCGTGAACGCTCATGTCGCGCATGCGTGCTGGACGGGTTCTTCACGTAGTCACTCACGTGACTCCAAAGTAAAATGCCATGTTTTAATTCCCGTAAATGGGAGCTTGTTGTTTGAACATAGTCTGTCAATCGCATTTACCTGCATTGCAGCAGAAATTGTTTAAAAATATTCCACCGTTTCTAAAACATTTGTGGAAATCTGGTGTATGAAGTAACATGCAGATGCTGGTTTAAACCAAAGATAGACACAAAAGGCTGGAGTGACTCAGCGGGACAGGTAGTATCTCTGGAGAGAAGGAATGGGTGACGTTTCGGGACGAGACCCTTTTTCAGACTCAGAACATTCACCCTACTGTGCATCCTTCACCCTATTTTATTCCTTCACCCTACTGTGCATCATTTGCTACATAAAATTCCGACCACTTTCTTAGCTCAACTGGTCACTAATAGGGCACAGAATTCTCTTAATAATATGCCCCTATTCCACATGTTCCCTTTTGTGTTGGGTCATTAGTAAATCATATTATTTCAAGAAACCTTGTCTTTGTTGTTATTTGGGAGTGGTGTGGACAATGTTGATCCATGAACTTCAGAGGATTATTTGCTGCCACCTCAGGCTCCAAGTTAGAAGCACCATTTGTTTTTACCCTGCAAAAAACATTTTCTAGATCATCTGCGCCTTTATCATCAACCGCAAGGACGTAATCTCCTTTGCAAAGCTGATTAGAGTAACGTTATTGAATGCCTTCTTAAAAATCAAGTAGGTTGTATTATATAATACTTGCCTTTTAATTTAATTATTGCTGAAGATAGATGTGAACATTAATTCAATATGCCTTTCATTCCCAGTTATCTCAAATATTTTCTAACATCAACAAATATTGCCACTTTTTTATCAAATATTGAACTTTTATCAAATAGCCAATCTACACTTGAATTTGATTCAAACAACACCTATAACCAGACTTTCTTCTTTATATCTTTCTTTAAAAAATGCAGCTTCCCACTTATTGGCATGTTCATTATGACGATATCAAATCTTTTCTTTATAAGTTCATGTCCTAGGAGAAGAATTAGGCCATTCGGCCCATCACGTCTACTATGCCATTCAATCATGGCTGATCTCTCTTTCCCTCTCAACCCCATTCTCCTGACTGCTCCTCATAACCCCTGACACCTTTACTAATCAAGAATTTGTCAATCTCCACCTTAAAAATATCCATTGTTTTCTGGGCAGATAAAATTGTAATGCTATTCCTGAATGTTATTTCAAATGAAAGGAACAGTGCTTTTTTCAAGGAAGTCCTAAAGCATTTTACCATCAGTGATTATTTTTACACCATCAGTACATTTATTTTAGAGCTAGATAGGGCTCTTAGCTATATAGAGCTAGATAGGGCTCTTAGCTATATAGAGCTAGATAGGGCTCTTAAAGATAGCGGAGCCAGGGGATATGGGGAGAAGGTAGGAATAGGGCACTGATTGGGGAAGATCAGCCTTATCACATTAAATGGCGGTGCTGGCTCGAATGGGCCAGCCTACTCATGCACTTGTTGTCTATTGCCTATTGTCTATTTTCAGGAATATATTTTACAACAAATAGAAAGTGGAAATGGATGATAAAAAGCCCCAAAAAAGGCAATTTGGGAAATTTGAAATGCACAGAGAAAGTACTGGCAATACTCAGCTGGCAGTCAGCATTTGTGGACAAAGAAAAAACAATCAATGTTTCAGTTAAATGACCTAAGTGCTTGAGTGGTTGTCAGCCTGAAACTTTGACTGAGGATCTGGTCAGTGATGGGACGGTCGGATTGGCCAATTACATAATGTTGGGAAAATAAAAACAACAAACTTGTCCCCTTTTGTCACACTCTCGGCTCATTTTGTCTGAGGTATAGGACATAGCACCATGGTTTAGTTGGCACAATGGCACAGTGGTAGAGTTGCTGCCTTACAGCGTCAGAAACCCGGGTGCGATTGTGACTACGGGTGCTGTCTGTACAAAGTGTGTACGTTCTCCCTGTGACCATGTTGGTTTTCTCCCACATTCCAAAGATGTGCAGGTTTGTAGGTTAATTGGCTTCTGTAAATTGTCCCTAGTGGGTAGCGTAGAACTAGTGTAGGGGTAATCATTGGTCGGCGTAGGCTCGGTGTGCCAAATGGCCTGTTTCCACACTGTATCTCTGAACTAAACTAAAACTAATGAAAAAACTAGAGACACTAAGGCTTTCTGCTGCCTCATGAATGTGGGTTGTTCTCAAATATCCCCTCAGAAGAACTGTGGCAGAGACAGAGAGATTTCTATAAGTGCTGCAAAACATGTTGTGGTAGGGAAGGCACTGAAACAATAAATTGTCAGTGTACTGTGTTTTAACCCCCCTTATCTTGACACGATTTGTGAATCCTGCTTTGCTTATCCATTTAGCATTGAGTCCAGCTGCAGTACACACTCAGGCAGTCACAGCACTATGAGGGTACCAGATATTGAAGGTTAAATGGTGTCAAAGAAACTGAATTAGACAGCTGTCAACGCAATGTCAAAATGCTTCCTTGATATGCTGACAAGACGTTAAGGTGAGGATTTTCTGTGCATAATCTAGTCCTCAGTATACTGGCACCCATATCTCTCCAAAGAATTTGCAAACATGCTGGCTGGGCCATCAGACATTCCAGAATCATGGTTTTGAATCACAACAGAGCAAGCATCAAGTTGCAAAGGGAAGTAACTCCGCCACATTCCCCTCAATACACTTCTTAGAAGACCTCACACAGTACCGGTACCAGGGACCCAAGAGTCAATAGACAATTTGCATGAAAAATAAGATTGTGCAAGATGAGGCAAAGGAAGACTCCTCTGCCAACTTTGAAAAGTCTTGGCCTGCATCCCAGATGAAAACAAGCTGATCTTCCTGGTTGAATTTAATGCCAGGATTGGAAAGGGATTAAATATTTCGAAAAGGGCAGATAGATACAAAGAGCTGGAGTAACTCAGCGGGACAGGCAGCATCTCTGGGGAAAAGGAACTGGTGACATTTTGGGTCGAACCCCTACTTCGGACTCAGGGTCAGCGGAAAGGGAAACGAGGGATGTAAAGGCACACAGAAATTAATGAAAGATATGCAAAAAGCAACGATGATCAAAGAAAGGTGAAGCCTACAATAGTTCATTGTTGGCTGTGGGGTAGGTGATAATGAGTTATACAGACAATGAAACGCAACAGAACGACAGTGAAACCAGTAGGATGTCTAGGGTGGGGGAGGGACGGAGAGAGAGGGGATGCAAGCATTACTTGAAGTTAGAAAAATCAATATTCATACTGCTGGGTTGTAGAAAAGGTTGATTATTGAGGAAGGAGGAGGCGAGTTAACCCCAACTGAGTCATCTGCCTGACAGAATGATTGGAACATTCATTCCAATAGGAGCAGAAATGGCCTCAATCTGCTCCTATCACTTATGAACATGAACTTATGAACAACCTCAGCTGAACAAAAAAATGAAATGATCATATAACAACTGAAAAGGAACAATGCTTTGGATGTAGATATTATCCCTGCTGAGGTTTGCAAGCTTGGCAGAGAGGACTTTCAGACAGAAACAAAATGTGGTCTCACATCTCAGGAGGACATGCAATGTAAAATACCATAATTGTGTGCATCTGATCACAGTAATTCCAGATGGTGATCCCTACTGTAAGCTACAGGGAATGTCATTGAGAGGGCCGCCTTCAAAAGCCTTTTCCCACTGACCAAGGAACTGCTTTCTGAAATAAACTCCCCATTGAAAAACGTAATTGACAGGATCTTCATCACACACCATCTCCAAGAGAAATGTGTGGACCAGCATCAACCATTACAAATGGACTTCACTGATCTCATGAAAATCTTTTACTTGATCAATTAAGAGGGACTGTCAGTATTCATCTCAATATTGATTGTCTTCAGATATTCCTCTGATGATATGCAAACGTTGTTATTAGCAAGTCCACAGCAGGCCAAATACTGGTGCCAAGTAAGACTGCGTCATCTTCTCAATTCTATCCTGACTCCTTCTCTCCACAAACTACATTCATTTCAGCAAACTTCCTGTTGTAGTGGAACTAATGAACATGTCAAAGGGTTCGCTCCAACTTTAACCATTGAGCCTTGTGCTGAGAGGTTAATCTCCCAGTTATCGTCAACTCATTCACAAAATTATGAGTGCTTTTGTACTCTGAGCCTATTCCTGCCATGAAGTGGGTTGGCGCATTTGAGCTTAAGGAAGTCCTGAATTACTCTAATCAACTCCAGAAGAAGTTGATTCTGTTGCTGTATATTTCATGAACTTAATGGGACATCAAGGCATTTGAATTTGAGATTCAGTAAAAAGAATATATTGATAATAAAAGGTGAAGAAAACCTTAAAAACATACTGCCAATGCATACTGCCAATGCATGCAAAAGGCAAAGATCAGTGATCATTTCTAAATGATTATTCGAAGTTCAACTTGAATTTCTAACCATTCACAGATTTCAACCACATCCTGCTTACACTTAAAATAATACTCAAACTCCACTCTTACCATGGGCAACAATATCTGTAACAATATTCATCAGCATTGAGTGATTAAACTGCTTAAATTAATGAATCTGTTTTTCTCAATTCATGTTGGATTTAATGTTACTCCTTTTTTATACACAAGGGTAAATTTGAGCCATCACAGAGGCATTGATAATACCAAATTGAGAATATCATTCTATAATAATATGTCCATCATAATATCCTCTCAATTCAAACAAAGTCTACACTTGCCATATTTTTAAATCAAATTACTTGCTTTCTCAGCTTTTATACAATTATCAGTGCACAAATTTTACATTTTCCAAGTAAAACTCCACTCATTTTAGGGTTGTGACAGGGTTATGGGGAGAAGGCAGGAGAATAGGATAGATCAGCCATGATTGAATGGCGGAGTAGACTTGATGGGCCGAATGGCCTAATTCTGCTCCTTTCACTTACGAACATGAACTTACTGAGGCGGATTTATTTTAGCACCTATTTAGCACTTTAAAACATTATAAAAATGATAGGTATGGATGATAGACTCGAGGGAGCTGCCTTGGAAGAACGAATAAGCTGGGCAGCATGGGAGAGTTGTATTAAATGTATACTGTTGGATAACTATGCCCTTGGAATCATTTAGTAGGATGAACTCTGCATTACAATTCCACTAACGGTAAAACATTGGGGTCTGGAGGAACGGCAGTCCATAAAGTCAGAGAGAGTAATGATGAAAATATTAGCCACAAGGATACTGATGATTCCAATCGCAGTACTATCAGAGAGAAACAAAAGTAATTACATATGCTGGAATTTGAGCAAAACACAAAGCACTGGAGGAATTCAGCAGGTCAGGCAGCATCTGTGGAGGTTGCCTTATCATTAGGCACACTTTCCACAATAGCTCATTCTTTTTTTCCCCCCAGCACCATTATTATACAGCCTCAGTTACCTTATTTACAAGCTTCCATTGTAGAAAGACAATCAGTAAAAAAATCAGCAATTGAAGAAGTCTGAGGTAATCAAAGAACTGTAGCATACAATTTGTGTCCCTACACAAAAACTTTGAATCTCTGAATGGATCATAGAATATTCTTTGTCTCCAATCTAACCTCCATTTAACTTAGCAAGATGGGCGTGTGATCAGAAGCTGATGTATTTTTTCGCTTCCAAAGCAGTGAATGTGATGCCTAGAAATTTGCATTACAGACACTTAACATGACAATTGCCTGATATATTTTAAACAAACATATAATATTATAAGCAAACATACTATGCTGTACCATGCTGGCAAGCTGCTTCAGAAAGAATGACCCCCAAAGCAAAAATTAAGACATCAGTTTCAACCCATCCAAAAGTAGCTTTCTCATGAGAATCATTTAATCAGCCAGCAAATATTTTGTTGTGAAATTATATGTTCACTTACATGGAGCAATACTGTATATGTTCCTGGGAGCCAAGGAAGGGAATCATCAAACAGCTGTACCATGCATCTCCATAATGATGATCTTTCATTATTTCCCATTTAAAATGTGTCAAAGCCACCAGCCTCAGATTTAGTCACCCTAGAGTGATTTAATCAAATAGATTTCATTGTTATGAATGCTAATTAGATTTATTGTATGCACACTGTAGTTATCTGTTCCCAAAGTGCTGCTGTCTTTACTGAGGGGGAACAGATAATTAGTAATCTATTTCTCTCCTTTCTGTTTATTAATGTAAACTACAAAAAGTGTAGGAAGGAACTGCAGATGCTGGTTTACACCGAAGATAGATACTGAATGCTGGAGTAACTCAGCGGTTCAGGCAGCATCTCTGGTGAAAAGAAATAGGTGATGTTTCGGGTATGTTCCGTTTTTTAATTAAGTCATGAGTCAACTAAAGAGCACTGTAAATGTAATCCATATACATACATGAAGAAAGGTCTCGACCCGAAGGCCACCCATTCCTTCTCTCCAACGATGCTTCCTGTCCCGCTGAGTTACTCCAGCTATTTGTGTCTAGCTTTGGTTTAAACCAGCTTCTGCAGTTCCTTCCTATGCAAAAGATGTGTCTGCATCCTTTATGTTTTTATAGGCATAATGTTTTGGTTTAAAGAAGAATTCTGTCATTTCAATCCTTATCCACCAACACCATTAGAAAAAGCAATTAATTCATTCATCATCGTTGAAAACATTAGCGACGCAGTGGTGCTGGTTTCCAACGGGAACGGTGACGGACGCACCACACATCTCTGTCCTCCAGTTCCTACGGACTACCACCGCTGGAAGTATAGGATTTTGACGTGTGCTTCATCATCGTTCCGTACAATGCTATGTACCACTGTGATCGCAACTTGTACTGAAGGGTGGATGGCCGTTGGCTTGCTAGAAGCTCAAGCGCCCTTTGACAGGTCTTGTTTTTGGTCCTGCTGGAGGTCCACAGCCCCATCCTCACCTGGTAAACCAGGTGGGGGAGACGGTTTCGTCACCAACTATCCAACCATGAAGCAGAATGATTATCAGTGTTCAGATAGACCAAATTGCATGGGTTTACTCTTTGATTTGACACAACCATCATTACCATCTTCTCTGCTTTCAAAGATGCATGGAAGATGGATGGTGGGCGGGGAAGGGGTGATGGGGTGTTTCCTTCTGTAATTGAGGTGATATGTTTTTTTGCAATATCTGTGAAAGCTTTGACAAAAGTCACAAAATATATTTTTTAATGATTTTCTAAAATAATGCTAATTACATCTTAATTGCCCAAAAGCATGCTCCTGTTCTTATTATGCTTGAGCAGCTTGCAGGAACCTATCCATGCTTTACATGTGCAACACAAATGAAGACTTATGTCTGTCTCTTCGTAAACTTCCTTAAAAGGCAAAGTCAATGAATTCCTTTGACAGTGAGACAGTTGCTATGACAACTTCCACCTACTTCCCAAGGTAGACATGACAGTAACTGTGATTAAGCTATGAGTGTTTTTAACCAGAGATGTTAATTTGCATATAAAAATGTCATCAATAAGCCGCCAGCTACTGACATGCTGTTTACACCTGTAAACTTAAAACACGGCAACAAAAAATAAATGAAGAACAGAGGGATTTATTCGCTATCTCCACACTAAAGTGATAAAACTGCACACTAAAAGAATCAGAAAAATAAAAAAGCAGCAGCTTTTTAAAATGTAGTTCAGTGATAAGGTTCAAAATAGTGGAACAAATTGAAACTAGTCCAGATCGGATCTACCAGCATTCTCAGATATTTCTGTGAATCCTTCCTGCTGTTTATTAATTAGTTCTTGGATGTTATTTCCTTCAGCTATCATAACAAATGTGGCCACCAACTAAGAGGTAATTGGCACAGCAGAGTCAGTCTTCATTCATGAAATAAAAAGACCTGGGATTCCTGAGGTGTCTTTTCTTGCAGTGGAACAGAGTTGGCCCCCTGCCCATGTTAGCTCAAACCAGAGATCTACCTTGACTCATCCACCTAGGTCATTGGTACGTACAGTGGCGGACTGTGTCTAAAAATATTGGTTGCCAGGAGACAAAGGGGGCCCACTTCATCAGGTGCCCACTTGATATAGGAGGCCCACTTCATCAGGGGCCCACTTGCCATCGAGCAAGCTGACACCCTGGCCAGTCCGCCACTGGGTACGCAGAAGGCCAATGCATTGCATGTCCTAGGAGGTATAGTATTAGAGCAACATGGTGCATGGGTCTAATATTCTGATTGTCAACCAGAACTTTGAGCTACAAATTAGCTTCTTCGCATGTGGCCGCACTGACAAAGAAGTGATTCAGGGGAGTCTGGAGAATATTCCCCTCTTTTAATCTTCTGCTTCCATCACCAATTCCCTTGCCTTTAGTTATGTGTGATACAGTAGTGAGTACGTACTGCATTGTACTCCATTTCTGAAACTGTTCCATTGGCCTGAGAAGTTTGTTTGTTATGCTATGAACTTCATGTAAACGTACTTATTTTTCACACAGAGAGGTGTGAGACCGTGGAATTCTCTGCCTCAGAGGGCAGTGGAGGCCGGTTCTCTGGACACTTTCAAGGAAGGGCTCTTAATGATAGCGGAGTCAGGGGATATGGAGAGAAGGCAGGAACGGGGGATACTGATTGGGGATGATCAGCCATGATCAGCTGGCTCGAAGGGCTGAATGGCCTACTCCTGCACCTATTGTCTATTGTCTATTGTCTATTGCCAATGTATATCTCTACTCTCCTCCAGCCCTGCAGCACAATAAGTTATCAGTGAGCCGCAACTTTGGTTTCTTCCTTATCCCTGATTTTAAGCTCTGCTCCATTGGTGACCAATCCTTCAACTGCAAAGCCTGTCATTTCCTGGAGTCCCCTCCTGACACTCCTCCAAAACTCTTCCCTCCCTTAAACCACATCTTACTATCCACCAAGTAAATCAAACTACTGGTCATCCACACTAATATTTCCCTATAAACTTTAGAATCTACTAGACTAAGTGGGACCCGTTGGGTTCCTGTCACACAAGAGGCATGGCCCCCCAACACAATATTCCACAACTCACCCATAGCCCCCAACTGCACAGGCGCAGCTCATTTCCCCTCATCCCTAGCACTCTCTCCCCCTCCTCCACCCTCCCTCTTCTTTTCACTCTCCTCCTCCCCGCCCCAATCCCTCCCTGACCTCTCTCTTCCTCTCCTTTCCCCTACCCCCAGTCACTCCGACCCTCCCTCCATAACTCCTCAACCCTCCCTACCCCCCTCCTATCCCTCTATCCCCCACCTTTCCCACTCCTCACCCCCTATCCCACTATCCCTCCTCACCTCCCCCACTGCCCTCCTCTCCCTCTATTCCCCACTCCAAACCTCCCCCAATCCCCCCCTCCTCTACCCCCTCCTTCTCTCCCTCTATTCCCCCACCTACCCCATTCTCCTTCCTCCTCTCCGCCCTCTTCTTTTCCCTCTCCTCCTCCCCAAATTCATCCCTCACCTCTCTCTCCCTCTCCTTTCCCCTACTCTCCATCTCTCCCTTCCCTACTCCCTCCTCTCCCTCTATCCCCTCTCCCTCCATCCCCTCTCCTCCCCCACTATCCCTCCCCAGGATCTCGAGGTTGCCGCTCCTCTCCCTTCTTGCGTGCCCCGGAGGAGCATCGGCCGTCGGCGCCCTCAGCCAGGATGCGATTCAGCCCGGAAGCACCAGCAGCTACGTCCGCACCGGCTTGTGGGCGGGAGGGGGTGGGGGAGCTTGGAGAAAAGATGGGGGAAGAGCCATGGGGGAGGGGGGGGGGGGTATCATGGGGGGGGGGGGGGGGGATGGAGGAGGCAGGAGCCAGCAAGGGGACCAGAGGGGAAAGGGGTGGAGCTGCGGGGTGTTGCGATGGCAGTGCGTTTGGGACTCACAGCGGGCGCTGGATACCGGGCAGCTGGGCTGAATTGTCGCCATTTTCATTTGGCGACATTGCTGGGCTGCCAGGCTGCTGGGCTGCTGGGCTGCCGGGCTGGCTGCTGGGCTGCTGGGCTGCTGGGCAACTGGGCAACTGGGCTGCTGGGCTGCTGGGGCAACTGGGCTGCTGGGGGCAGCTGGGGGCTGCTGGGCAACTGGGCTGCTGGGCTGCTGGGGCAACTGGCTACTGGGCTGGGCAACTGGGCTGCTGGGCTGCTGGGCAACTGGGCAGCTGGGCTGCTGGGCAACTGGGCAGCTGGGCAACTGGGCTGGGGCAACTGGCTGGGCTGCTGGGCTGGGCAACTGGGCAACTGGGCTGGCTGGGCTGGGCTGGGCAACTGGGCAACTGGGCTGCTGGGGGCAACTGGGCAACTGGGCTGCTGTGCTGCTGGGCAACTGGGCAACTGGGCAGCTGGGCTGCTGGGCTGCTGGGCAACTGGGCTGCTGGGCAACTGGGCAACTGGGCTGCTGGGCAACTGGGCAACTGGGCAACTGGGCAACTGGGCAACTGGGCAACTGGGCTGCTGTGCTGCTGGGCAACTGGGCAACTGGGCTGCTGGGCTGCTGGGCAACTGGGCTGCTGGGCAGCTGGGCAACTGGGCTGCTGGGCTGCTGGGCAACTGGGCAACTGGGCTGCTGGGCTGCTGGGCAACTGGGCTGCTGGGCAACTGGGCTGCTGTGCTGCTGGGCAACTGGGCTGCTGGGCTACTGGGCAGCTGGGCAACTGCGCTGCTGGGCAGCTGGGCAGCTGGGCAACTGGGCTGCTGGGCAACTGGGCAACTGGGCAACTGGGCAACTGGGCAACTGGGCAGCTGGGCAGCTGGGCCACTGGGCAACTGGGCAGCTGGGCAACTGGGCAACTGGGCAGCTGGGCTGCTGGGCAGCTGGGCAACTGGGCAGCTGGGCAGCTGGGCAACTGGGCTGGGGCGGCTGGGCTGCTGGGCCACTGGGCTGGGCTGGGGGCTGCTGGGCTGCTGGGCTGCTGGGCTGCTGGGCCACTGGGCTGCTGGGCTGCTGGGCAACTGGGCAACTGGGCAACTGGGCTACTGGGCAACTGGGCAACTGGGCTGCTGGGCTGCTGGGCAACTGGGCAACTGGGCTGCTGGGCAACTGGGCAACTGGGCTGCTGGGCAACTGGGCTGCTGGGCTGCTGTGCTGCTGGGCAGCTGGGCTGGGCAGCTGGGCTGCTGGGCTGCTGGGCTGCTGGGCTGCTGGGCAACTGGGCTGCTGGGCTGCTGGGCAACTGGGCTGCTGGGCAACTGGGCAACTGGGCTGCTGGGCAACTGGGCTGCTGTGCTGCTGGGCTGCTGGGCTGCTGGGCAACTGGGCTGCTGGGCAGCGGGCCAGCTGGGCTTCTGGGCAGCTGGGCAACTGGGCTGCTGGGCTGCTGGGCAGCTGGGCAACTGGGCTGCTGGGCAACTGGGCTGCTGGGCACTGGGCTGCTGGGGCTGCTGGGCAACTGGGCTGCTGCTGCTGGGCAACTGGCAACTGGGCTGCTGGGCTGCTGCTGTGGCTGCTGGGCTGCTGTGGCTGCTGGGCAACTGGGCTGCTGGGCTGCTGTGCTGCTGGGCAACTGGGCAGCTGGGCTGCTGTGCTGCTGGGCTGCTGTGCTGCTGGGCGACTGGGCAGCTGGGCTGCTGTGCTGCTGGGCTGCTGGGCTGCTGGGCTGCTGGGCTGGTGCTGCTGGGCCACTGGGCAACTGGGCTGCTGGGCCCCTGGGCCACTGGGCTGCTGCTGGCTGCTGGGCTGCCCTGGGCTGCTGGGCAACTGGGCTGCTGGGCTGCTGTGCTGCTGGGCTGCTGTGCTGCTGGGCAACTGGGCAGCTGGGCTGCTGTGCTGCTGGGCTGCTGGCTGCTGCTGTGCTGCTGGGCAACTGGGCAGCTGGGCTGCTTCGGGTCTGCTCCGAAAGTCCGCTTCGGGTCTCTCCGAAAGTCCGGTTCCGCCGGCTTTCCTCAGCTCTACTAAAGATGTGATGGCGCAGGAAGGGGCGGACCGTGACGGGGAGTGACAGGGGAAGAGACTAATCCGCATGACGCTGGAAGGCAGGAGAAAAGATCAATCTGTGTAAACGCGTTTTTAAAGATTTTTAAACCTCGCTAACTTTAACGACATTCAACCGATCGGAACGAAACTTGGTGCACTCGCAGCACAGGGGAACGGTGAGTGAACTGGTGAAAAATCGTAGCGCTATCACGAACTGCTTTTGTGCAAAAAGAATGACCGCCAAACCGGAAGATAACAAGATCAAAGTTTAAGAGATAGATAGATAGATAGATAGATAGATAGATAGATAGATAGATAGATAGATAGATAGATAGATAGATAGATAGATAGATAGATAGATTAGATAGATAGATAGATACTGCTAAAATAATGATCCTGTGACATAATGATCTTTGCTACATCATAAATGGAGTTGCATCATTAATGTTTATATATCTTTAATAAGATAAGCATAAGTAATCATTAAGATGTAGGTTATCAGTGGTGGGAGCAGTGTTGGGAACACATTCACTACTTATGCAACCGAGGCAATAGAATTGCTGAGTTATCAGGCAATGCATAAAATGAGGAAGCCTTCACCTCGAGCTCTGCATAACATCTCCATGGTGCCAATGTAAAGCATTTATTTCTTTATAACTGCATGTTTATTGACAGTAGAAGTGAGATCTCCAAACACAGTGACAAATATTGTTGGTTTGGAATTAACTTGGGGCTTGAGCTAACCATTATAAATTGGGCTTAGACAGCTTAAGATCACTTCACATCAGATCCATATAATAAGCCTAGATTTGCTCATCCCATCAATTTATTTAAGTGTTGTTGACTGAAGGATAAATCCTATCACTGTGGCACAATCATCATGACCTTCATCACATAACCGCGGCAAGAGAAATGCAGGGAGCATCAACAAAACACTCTACTTGGCCTTTTTGACCTCACTAAAGCCTTTTGCTTCGTTAATCAGTACCCACCTCGAATTTGACTGCATATGGAAATTCATCGTCATTTTATTTTTGTTTTGTGATGGTATGCAATCCATGATCCTAAAAAATGAGTTCAAGATAGATCCAACCACAATGCATGTAAGTGTTGAGCATGTCCACATCATGCCCAATACGTTTTCAAGTTTTGTCACAGTTATGATGACCTTACATCCAACAACCTTCCTATTAGATTGGATCTAACATTCAGATTAGATCTACATTATCTTTATTCCATATCACTTTTATTCTCAAAATCATCGTAGGGGAGTCCAAGAGAAGAGGGCATATATTAAAGGTGAGGGGTGGAAAATTTAGAGGGGATCTGTGGGAGAATATTTTCACACAAGGGGTGGTTGGGGGTCTGGTGAAGACAGATACTATACACACATCACAGAATAGTGAAAGGCTTGGATGCAGTGGATGTAGAGAGGATATTTCCACTAGTAGCCGAGTCTAAGACCAGAGGTCATAGCCTCAGAATTAAAGGACGTTCTTTTAGGAAGGAGATGAGATTTCTTTCGTCAGAGGGTGGTGACTTTGTGGAATTCTTTGCCACAGAAGGCTGTGGAGGCCGTCAGTGGATATTTTTAAGGCATAGATAGATAGATTCTTGATTAGTACGGGCATTAGAGGTTATTGGAAGAAGGCAGGGGAATGGGATTAGGAGGGGGAGATAGATCAGCCATGATTGAATGGCGGAGTAGACTTCATGGGCCGATTGGCCTAATTCTACTCCTATTCCTTATCACCTTGACATTTAAACACCATTTAGCAAGTACTTCAGTCACAAAGGAGGGAAGAATATGGAGGTTAATGGGAGTAGTGTAAGTGGGTGCAAGGGGCAGCACGGATGTGGGCTGAAGAGCCTTTTTTAATTTGGTATGAAAATAACTCTGATCTTGATGAATGGCAGAGCCCTCTCAAAGAGCCAACTGGACTACTCCTGCTCCAATTTCATATGTTCATGTCATGTAACAGACAAGACTCATTTATAATGTTACAGCAGCTGTACATCATTTTTGAACTGATTTTTATAAAATTCTACTGTGTTAGAATGAAAATATAGACACAGTTAGCAACATAGTGGTAACAATTCATTATTATCTTTAACAGTACTGACATGCATTCCTTTGGTTAAAAAAAAATCTGCCAGAAACTTTATTGTTAGATTATCTCTTCGAATGTTTAACAATTTACGAGCAATCTCACACACTGAATGACTTTTGTTTTAATGCTAATTGATATTGATATACAAAAATACAATTTCCAGCATAATTGGTCCAACAAAATTGGTTATTGTAACAATCAGCCATATTCACTGTGGACGGCTCAATTGTAATCATGTATTGTCTTTCCAGTGATTGGCAAGCACGCAACAAAAGCTCTTCACTGTACTTCAGCACACGTGACAATAAACAAAACTAAACTAATTTTTATTGGCCACCCTTGGCTCAGGGTAAAACCCCATCCAGAGCTTTGTTGCTTCTCTTTTATTTACATTGTGACCTTTAACAGCTTTTAACAGCAAGTCAGTATAGTTGGGAAGAGCAAGATTGATAAATGGTTACATTCATCTGGCTGGATATCACTTACACAGGAGATGACCCTTCCAGCTTTCATGCACAATAGCACAAGCACCTTGAAAAATGTTATTAATGCTGTTCTGAATAGTTTGTGAAATTTAATACACTGTGACTTCACCTACTGTGAAAAAATGGAGTTGACAGGAACATCTGACATTCCTTTGTCAGGAAACATTGAGTGTAGCTTTTCTGCCTGATTTTCAGTGTCTTCTGATGGAGAAAATACAGTTCAGGAATTAATGCTAAGGTCTTTATAATCTATAAATGAATCATCTTTCACAAGAGAATCCACAGAGATATGGGTAAGAAGGAACTGCAGATGCTGGTTTAAACCAGAGAGACATCAAAATCTGGAATAATTCAGCTGGACAGGCAGCATCTCTGAAGAGAAGGAATGGGTGACGTTTCGGGTCAAGATCCTTCTTTCAGACAGGTTAGCGATAAGGAAAATGAGAGACATAGACGATGATGTGGAGAGATAAGAACAATGAATGAAAGATATGCAAAAAAGGAACGATGATAAAGGAAACAGGTCATTGTAAGCTGTTTGTAGGGTGAAAATGAGAAGCATGTGCGACTTGGGTGGGGGATGGATAGAGAGAGAGGGAATGCCGGGTCTACATGAAGTGAGAGAAATATTCATAACACTGGTCTGCGAGCTGCCCAAGCGAAATATGAGATGCCGTTCCTCTAATTTGTCTCACTCTGGCAATACCGCTGCACCATCGAGAGCATCCTTACCAACTGCATCACAGTATGGTATGGCAACTGCTCTGTCTCCGACCGGAAGGCATTGCAGAGGGTGATGAAAATGCCCAACGCACCGGTTCCACGCTCCCCTCCATTGAGTCTGTCCAAAGCAAGCGCTGTCTGCGGAGGGCGCTCAGCATCGCCAAGGACTGCTCTCACCCCAACCATGGACTGTTTACCCTCCTACCATCCGGGAGGCGCTACAGGTCTCTCCGTTGCCGAACCAGCAGGTCGAGAACAGCTTCTTTCCGGCGGCTGTCACTCTACTCAACAACGTACCTCGGTGACTGCCCTGACCAAGGAATCGTTTGCTATGTCGCTCTTCAAGGGAGATGCTAAATGCATTGTCTCTGTACTGTACACTGACAATGACAATTAAAATTGAATCTGAATCTGAATCTGAATCTGAGGAGACCAAGGAGAGAAAGGTCTGTGTAGCAATGGGATGGAGAATTAGTGTCCAGCAACCGGGAGGTTAGGTTGGTTCAGGCAGGCTAAGTGAAGGTGTTCCGCAAAACGATTGCCCAGTCTACGTTGGTCTCGCCGATGTATAAGAGTCCACATCTTGAACAACGGATACGGTAGATGAGGTTGGAGGAGCTGCAAGTGAACCTCTGCCTAACCAGAAAGGACTGTCGGGGTCCCTGGACAGGGTCGAGGGAGGAGGTATAGCGACAGGTGTTGCATCTTCTACAGTTGCAAGGAAATATACCTGGGGAGAGGGTGGTTTTGGTGGGAAAGGATGTGTTAACCAGGGAATTGTGGAAGGAACGGTCTCTGCGGAAGTCGGAAAAGGGTGGAAATGGGAAAATGTGGTTAGTTGGAAGTGGCGGAAAATTTGGAGGATTATGTGTTGTATGCGACGGCTGATGAGGTGGAATGTAAGGACTTTGAGGACTATATCTCTGTTGCGACTAGGGGGAGGGGGAGCAAGGGTGGAGCTGCGGGTCACCGAGGAGACAAGAGTGAAGGCCTCATCCTTGATGGGAGAGGGGAACCCCCGTTCCCTAAAGAATGAGGACATCTCGGATGTTCCAGTATGGAACACCTCATCTTGGGTGCAGAGGTGAGGTAGGTGGGAGTAGGGGATAGAGTCTTTGCAGGAAGCAGGGTGGGCAGACTTGTAGTCAAGATAGTTGTGGGAGTCAGTGGGTTTATAATAGATGTGTTCAAGAAGGAACTGCAGATGCTGAAAGATCGAAGGTACACAAAATTACTGGAGAAACTCATCGGGTACAGCAGCATCTATGGAGCGAAGAAAATAGGCGACGTTTCGGGCCGAAACCCTTCTTCAGACTGATGGATATAGATGTCAGTCAATGGTCTATTTCCTGTGATTGAGACGTGAGATCAAGAAAGGGGAGGGAGGTGTCGGAGATGGTCCAAGTAAGTTTGACTGCAGGATGAAAATTGGCGGTGAAGTTGATTAAGTCCATGAGTTCTGCATGGATGCAGGAGGCAGTACTGATGTAGTCATCAATGTAACGGAGACAGGAGTTCAAGGATAGGACCAAGGTATGCCTGGAACAGGAATTATTCAACATATGCTACAAAGAGGCAGGCATAGCTGGGGCCCATGCGGGTGCCCATAGCTACTCCTTGGACTTGGAGGAAGTGGGAGGAGTCAAAGGAGAAGTTGTTGAGTAGAGAGAAATTGGATGGTCTGTGGTCGAGGAAGAAACAGAGGGCTTTAAGGCCTTCCTTATGGGGGATTGAGGTGTGGGGGATAACCGTTCATAGTAAAGATGAGGGAGTGGGGGCTCGGAAAACGGAAGTCATTACAGCGACGAAGGGCATGCGAGGTATCTTGGACATAGGTTGGGAGAGATTGGACCAGGGGGGATAGGATGGAGTCGAGATACATCGAAATAATTTCCGTGGGACAAGAGCAGGCAGAAACAATGGGTCTGCCAAGGCAGTTGTTTTTGTGGATTTTGGGGAGAAGGTAAAAATGGACAGCGGGGAGCTGGGAAATGATAAGGTTGGAGGCTGTGGAATGCAGACAGCCAGAAGTAATCAAACTCGCCGACATGGGAGGTGCCGTTGTTGTCTGGTACACTGACCTCTACCGGGCTGAGGCCAGGTGAAAACTCTCAGACACCTCCTCTTACTTATACTTGGACATGACCCCACAGACGAGCACCAGGCCTTAATCTCAAACACCATTACTGATTTCATCAATTATAAGCTGTCTGCCTTCCACAGCCTCCAACCTTATCATTTCCCAGCCCCGCACAGCCCAGTTTTCTCTCCAAAATCCACAAACACAACTGCTCTGGCAGACCCATTGTTTCTGCCTGCTCCTGTCCCACGGAAATGATTTCCGCATACCTCAACTCCATCCTATCCTCCCGGTCCAATCTCTCCCAACCTATGCCCAAGATACCTCACTTGCCCTTCGTCTCTTTAATGACATCTGCTTTCTGAGCCTCCACTCCCTCATCTTTACTATGGACGGTCAGTCTCTATACATCTCAATCCCCCACCAGGAAGGCCTTAAACGAAGGCCCTCCGTTTCTTCCTCGACTACAGAACCATCCAATTTTCCTCTACTCAACAACTTCTCCTTTGACTCCTCCCACTTCCTCCAAGTCCAAGGAGTAGCTATGGGCACCCTCATGAGCCCCAGCTATGCCTCGCTCTTTGTAGGGTCTGAAGAAGCGTCTCGTCCTGAAACATCACCCATTCCTTCACTCCAGAGATGCTGCCTGTGCTGCTGATTTACTCCAGCTTTTTGTGTCTATCTTTGTAGGTAGGGTATGTTGAACAAACCCTGTTCCGGGCGTACACTGCCCTATCTCCAAACTCTATCTCCGTTACATTGATGATTGCATCGGTGCTACCTCCTGCAACAACTCATGGACTTCATCAACTTCACCACCAATTTTCATCCTGCATTCAAATTTACTTGGATCATCTCCGACACCTCCCTCTCTGTTGTTGATCTCATAGTCTCCATCACAGGAAATAGACTATTGACTGATGTCTACTACAAACCCACTGACTCCCACAACTATCTCAACTACACTTCTTCCCACCCTGCTTCCTGCAAAGACTCTATCCCCTACTCCCAATTCCTCCATCTACGCCACATCTACCCCTAAGATGAGGTGTTCCATACTAGAACATCTGAGATGTCCTAATTCTTTAGGGAATGGGGGTTGCCCTGTCCCATCATAGATGAGGCCCTCACTCGTGTCCCCTAGGAACCCCGCAGCTCAACCCATGATCCCCCTCCTCCTAGTCGCAACAGAGACAGAGTCCCGCTAGTCCTTACCTTCCACCCCATCCGCCGTTGCATACAACACATAATTCTCCGAAAATTCCGCCACCTCCAACTAGCCATATTTTTCCCATCTCCACCCTTTTCCGCCTTCCACATAGACTATTCTCTCTGCAACTCCCTGCTTAACATCCTTTCCCATCCAAACCACCCCTTCCCCTGCAATACCTGTTGCTATACCTTCTCCCTCGATTCTGTCCAGGTACCCCGACAGTCCTTTCAGGTTAGGCAGAGGTTCACTTGCACCTCCTCCAACCTCATCTACTGTATTTTTTGTTCAAGATGTGGACTCTTATACATCGGCGAGACCAAACGCAGACAGGGTGATCGTTTTGCGGAACGCCTTCGCTCAGCCCGCCTAAACCAACCTGATCTCCCAGTTGCTGGACACTTTAATTCTCCTTCCCATTCCAACACAAACCTTTCTGTCCTCAGTGTCCTCCATTGGCAGAGTGAGGCTAAATGCAAATTAAAGGAACAGCATCTCATATTTTGTTTGGGCAGCCTACAGCCCAGTGTTATGAATATTGATTTTTCTCACTTCAAGTTGCCCCAGCATTCTCTCTCTCTCTGTCCTTCCCCCACCCGTCGCACTAGCTTCTCATTTTCACCCTACAAACAGTTTACAGCGGCCTGTTTCCTTTATCATCGTTACTATTTTGCATATCTTTCATTCATTGTTCTTTATCTCTTCACATCACCATCGATATATTTTGTTTCCCTTATCCCTAATCAGTCTGAAGAAGGGTATCGACCCGGAATGTCGCCCATTCCTTCTCTCCGGAGATGCTGCCTGTCCCTGCTGTGTTACTCCAGCTTTTTGTGTATCTCCACAGAGATACGGCATAGTTTTTGTTGTCGAGATACATAAATGATGATGATTCTTTTTATCTGATTGTTTGTAGCTCGACCAGATTCAAAATTGTTTACATTCTGCAAATGATTCAAAGAAAACACCTCGGCTGGTCGGAGAAAACCATTACCATAAAAATAAAGACATGGCGATAGAATAACTGGGATGTCTGATGAGGCAGTAGGGTTGACAGACGTAATCACAAATGTGAGGCACATTATCAAACAGGAAACAACAGGAGGAACAAATAATAGTTAAAAAATAAAGTTTGCATTTTGTAACGTTTTGTGTATGAAATGGAAGGATTGAAAATGAGTAGGGGCTATCACTGCACCTTACTTCTAACCCTAAATATTACTAAAATGCCTTTTTTAAATATAACCAGATTTAGCCTGTATTGTAAAGATTTAAAATCAGATACAACATACATGACACAGAAAGAAATCTCCTCAAGGTATGTCTACTTTGAAGAAGTTCTTCGACGAGAGTTCTGCAACATCCTCTCTCCCTGATCCCCCTCTGTGATCCCTTCTGCTATCCGCAACTCTACGACCACATTTTAAAAACAATGGACTGTTTCCTTTATCATTGTTACTTTTTTGCATGTCTTTCATTCATTGTTCTTTATCTCTCTACACCATCGCCTATATCTCTCATTTCCCTTATCCCTAACCAGTCTGAAGAAGTCTTGACCCGAAACATCTCCCATTCCTTCGTTCCAGAGATGCTGCCTGTCCCGCTGAGTTGCTCCAGCTTTTTGTGTCTATCTTCGGTTTAAACCAGCATCTGCAGTTCCTCCCTACACTAAAGTTAACAGCTTGCTTGTAAGTGGGACAATAGCTCATGTTTATTATTTTAGACCAGGATGAAGAGCTGTTGAATGAAGACAAGCTTATTTCCCAGTGAGAGAAAAAGGAAAGATCAAAGAAGGGGAGATGTACTGTCCTTGTACCAAATACTAATGCCCAGCCATAAAATAGGCCTGGTGGAAAAAGCATGAAGTTATTTGTTTGTCTTCCCAAGTGAAATGTGGTAGAGTGCAGACAAATTAAAACATAGCTTAAAAGAAAAAAGCTGACATTTGAACATTTTAAAAGATACTTTCTTCAAGTCAAGTCAAAAGTGTTTAATTGTCACCAGTGCCAAAAAGTGGAACAAAAAAAGTCTTACTTGCTGCATCTTAAATGTCAATAAATGTTGACAGAGCACGAATAAATAAAAGCATATTTGTCTTATTAGTCCCAAACTGTTTATTGATGGAGATGTTATTGACAAAATAACGATTGCCAAAATGTGCTTATAATTAGACCTGGATTACCTTAACAGCTCAATTGAAACGTTGCTTTGGTTCTCGAGTTTCATGTTTTCAGTAGATTCAGTGGGTTAGGCAGACTTGGGAATTTGCAGATACAAGAAAATCAGCTTGGGAATGGGAAGAGAAGTTAAAAAGGTTAGCAATCGTGAGATCCCGTAAACTTTGGTGAACCAAGTGCAAGTGTTCAGTGAAACAAGTTTAATTTCTTTGGTGTCAACTGTGCTTCAATTGGCAGCACTCTTGTCTTTGAGCTAGACCTAGAAGTTCAATTTATATTCCGGAGAATATTATAAAAATCTAGGCTGATACTTCCAGCTGTGGATTTGAAACTGCAATCTGCCACATTGTGGCTAATGACCGGTGAAGTCTCATTGTCTTTATATTAAACACATTAACATAGGCCAAGAAGAACTCTGTCCAAGTGTAGAAGAAGGCATTACTAATCCCATTTGAGATCACAGAGTTTCACTGTTTCTTGTAAGGCAGACCATTCACTGACTTGGTTTACTTGTAGCCCAGCCCATAATCACCACCATTGCAGCTTTGAAGATACACTGATGAGCCATGCATCTGTCCCAATATGACCAAGTTATTTGAAAATTGAGCATCCAAGCAGAATGCTTCAATTAAAAATGATCAAGATTGACTTAAGCAAACACTGTAGCATATATAAAAAATGCATTATACAACTTACAGGGAATGACTTTCCAATAAAAGTGACAATCTCAGTAAAACTGAGATTGGCGCTAAAGGATTGTGTAATAAATGAGTACATGAGTTTACTTTGAGTCGCTGGGCTGATTTGGGCACACATTTGGATAAGAAGATCAAATAGATTTTGAGCTATCTAAAGATCAGTGTTGCATCAAATAGGATAGGTCAGTTATACCCAAAGAATTATTAAGCATAATATGGAGAGAATCTCACAGGCTACTTATGTTTTGTTAATGTAAATGCAGTACATCACTTTGGTCATTGGACCTGCATAGACAAAGATGTAGAAGAACTAGCCAATGCTACAGTCTGGCAGGACTCCAGCTTGCAACCACCAAGTGAGCCATACTTAGCATGGAAGTGGCCTCTGTGGTCATATAGTGTGCCAACATTGAACATTGCAAGAAGTGCAACAACATCCTGGTGTTGGCAAATAGCTATTTGAAATGGATTGAGAGTAACCGTAGGGTATCGTGCACCATCACCAATGCACAAAAGAACACAGAACAAGATACATGGGGTTTCTGAGAAGTTATATTACATACAGATATAACATGCTGGAGTAACTCTCCAGAAAAAGGATGGGATTTCACTATATTTAAGAGGGAGTTAGATGTGGCCCTTGTGACTAAAGGGATCAGGGGGTATGGAGAGAAGACAGGGATGGGATACTGAGTTGGATGATCAGCCATGATCATATTGAATGGCGGTGCAGGCTCGAAGGGCCGAATGGCCTACTCCTGCACCTATTTTCTATGTTTCTATGTTTCTATCTGCAGTTCCTTTCTACACAAGTTATATTGCAGAAACATTCCACAGTTCCAGTCACGTCAGTTTGTGAAATAAGGATCAGACATTGTTTTACATCTCCTTACAATCAGTCAAATGGAAATGCAGAAAGATCAGTAAGTACAGTGAAAAACTCACTAAAGATGCAAGCCTTGAAAGGCAGATCGAGTGCCATTATGAAACATTGCCTCATAGATAATCTTCCCAGCAGCAGATTGATGCCCTTCTCTGAACAGTATATACTCCTGTGGAAAAGCTGATGCATCAAAAACTTTAGATGCTTTTGAATGTGAGTTAGCTGAATCGGGAGAGGAAGTGAGAGAAAGGTAATTGAAACAAAGCAAACATCATGACAAGTATTGCAAAGGAAAGTTCCCTATTAAGGTTCATGTGCTGAAACCACCCATTTTGCTGGAGATAAGATACCGGAAATTATATATTGTTCCAAAAATGTTTGCATAAGAGTTGGTTCTGTCTTTGGGTTCTGGTTTTTGTCTATTATAGATGCACCGCAGAAATCATTTTATCAGGAAGCATCGCAGCATGGTTCTGGAACAGCTCCATCCAAGAACACAGAAAATTGCAGCGAATTGTGGGCGCAGCCCAGATCATCTCACAAACCAATCATCGACTCCATTTACACCTCACGCTGCCTCGGCAAATTCGCCAGCATAATCAAGACCACCATCAAGCAAGAGGTTTAGAACTGTGAAAACACACACCTCCAGATTCTGGGACAATTTCTTCCGAGCAGTCCCAGGTATCAGGTAACTGAACCATTCTATCAACAGATGGAGAGTAGTCCTGAGCCACCATTGACCTCCTTGGAGACCCTCGGACTCTCTTTAATTGGACTTTACTGGACTTTATCTTGCACTAAATGTTATTCCCATTATCATGTATCTGTACACTGTGGACGGCTCGATTGCAATCATGTATTGTCTTTCCGCTGACTGGTTAGCACGCAACAAAAGACTTTTCACGGTACCTCGGTACATGTGACAATGAACTAAACTAAATTAAACTAAACTGGTTGAAAGATCCAGGAACATTCATGTCGATCGGCTAAACCCAGTACAATATAACCAAGACAATAGTGAGAAAGGCTCTTTAGAAATATTCATGAAGGAAGTCCTACAATTTTTGAAGAATCCACACAGATTCAAGAAATGTCACCTTCAATTAGTCCAGAGATGGATGCTAATCATTAACATCTTTTGGGTCTTTTGGAATAGCATGAGCAACATAAATATCATTATAAAACTATTAAAAAATCAAAACCCAATGTACATTTGTAAATGTGGTTAACCTAGTTTCACCTTCTTTCCTGTAAAGGGGAGAATTAGTCAAGTGATTGCAGTGAATTGTGATATCGTTGTATGTTCTATTGAATAATATACCATTATGTAATTCGGCACTGTCTCAGAAGAAACTTGACACACCTTTCAGAGATTTCTGTGTTTCCTGAGTTTTCTTCTACACGCTGTGGAGGCTACTGTATAGATACTGTTCATGAAGGCAGCGGTTCTTTTGAACTGGTTTGTAACATCTGGATTCCTTTCAGTAGGGCAGCTAGTAAACAGCATGTACTATACATCTGACACCAACAGGTGCTGAATTTATGCTGTTGGATCAACCTTCTCCTCAGCTACAGCTTTGGCAATTTAAATCCATTCCCATCAGTGAATTTGTACTATTGTTTCATCACATGTCTGGACATTCAAGCACACACCCAGCCATGCTACCAAGATTAAACTTTGCAGCATTGATGCAACCAAATGCTAGCACTGAGCAAAGAAAGCAATAAAAAAACGTTGTGTTTGCTGGTGTAAATATTCCGTAATACTTCAGAGGAATGTTATAAAACAAACCGTGATACCAACCCACATGAGACAACAGATGATGCAAGATAAGTTCTATGCAGTGCATTAAAGCAAAAATGACACAGAGGGATTTTTAGTTACAATTTTGACAACTGAAGTCATGACAGTCAACAATAAAGTGATTACATTGAAACAGAGAAAATAGGTGTAGGAGTAGGCCATTCACCCTTCGAGCCAGCACCACCATTCAACATAGATATCTAGATACATAGACAATAGGTGCAGGAGTATGCCATTTGGTGTAATGCATCCAGTGAATCGGCCTCCACTGCCTTGCACAAATTCACAACTCTTTATGTACTCATCTCAAATCTAAATGGCCAACCCCTTATTCTTAAACTGTGGCCCCTGTTTCTGGATTCTCCCAACATCGGGAACATGTTTCCTGCATTTAGTGTGTCCAATCCCTTAATAATCTTTTATGTTTCAATAAGATCCCCTCTCATCCTTCTAAATGCCAGTGAATCCAAGCCAATTGCTCCATTCTTTCATCATATGACAGTCCCGCCATCCCGGGAATTAACCTTGTGAACCTACGCTGCACTCCCTCAAT
This sequence comes from Leucoraja erinaceus, assembly GCF_028641065.1. Classification (NCBI taxonomy): domain Eukaryota; kingdom Metazoa; phylum Chordata; class Chondrichthyes; order Rajiformes; family Rajidae; genus Leucoraja; species Leucoraja erinaceus. Next base: position 33,175,600 of record NC_073381.1, read on the forward strand.
AGCAAGAATGTCCTTCCGCAAATTAGGCCGATCACCCAGAATCAGTATCCCGTACCTGCTTTCTCCCCATATCCCTTGATTCTGTTATCCCTAAGAGCTTTATCTAACTCTCTCTTGAAAACATCCAGCGAATTGGCCTCCACTGCCTTCTGTGCGTCAGGAATGGGACTTCAAAAGCTTCACAGTGGTGCACAATGGATTCCGCATTCCCACACAACAAATTTCAAGAGTTAAAATCGAGTATCAAAATCTGCATTAAGAAAAGCAGCGAGCCAAAAATAAGGTATGTCAGATATAGGTAGCTAAGATCTAGTGAATCTTTAGAGGAGTATAGGATATTAAGAAGCATAAGAAAGAAATCAGGGCTAAAAGGGAGCATGAAGATGACTCTAGCAGATTAGATTAAGGAGAAACTAAAGAAATTCCTTGCATATTAAAGGGAAAAGCATCACTAGAGAGAATAGAGCCCCTCATAAACCAATGGTCATCTATATGTGAAGCCGCAGGAGATAAGCAAGGTTCACAATGAATATTTCTGCTTGCTTTTATTGTGGAGAAAGACATGAAGACTAGAAAACTTGGGTCAGCTAACGGAGATAGCTTGAGAACATGGATGTCCTATGTATGTATGAAGGTAGATGAATCTCATGGGCCTGATCAGATATAACCAAGGACACGATGCAAAACTAGAGAAGAAATTCCTGGACTCCTGACTGAGATACTTGAATAATCATTAGGCACGAGTGAGGTGCCAGAATACTAGAGGATGGCTAATGTTGTGCCTCTGTTCAAAAATGACTGAAATAACTATTGACCAGTAAGCCTAACACCTGTAATAGGAAAATTACTGGAGAAGATTCTGAGGGATAAAATATATATCCAGCCCATTACTGATTGTCATCTATATCAATGATTTGGATGAGAATGTACAAGGCATGATTCATCAGTTTGCAGATGACAATAAAACAAGTAGTATCATAGACACTGAAGGTGGCTATCAACAATTGCAGCAGGATCTTCCTGAAAGTGGTGTCACAGGTAGACAGGGTGATGAAGAAAAGGTTTGGTATGATGGTCTTCATCAGACAGAATTGAGTATAGATGTTGGGTGTTATGCTACAGTTGTACAAGACATTGGTGAGGCCTCACTTGGAATATTGTGTTCCGGTTTGATTACATTGCTGCAGGAAAGATGCTATTCAGTTGATTTATGAGGATGTTGCCAGGACTCATGGTCTGAGTAATAAGGAAGAGTTGTACAGGCTAGGACTTTATTCTGTGGAATGCAGGAGTCTGAGGGAATAGTTTAGGTGAATGCACTGATTCTCTTTCCCAGGATAGAGGAATCAAGAGGCCATGGATTTAAGGTGAGAGGATAAAGATTTAAATGGAACCTGAAAAGCAGCCTTTTTTTACAGAAGGTAAAAAAACAGGCCAATGCAAAGACTGGCTGATCAGATAAATTAAGCTCGCTATGGCAACTGCATTGCCTTAGATTACAAGAAATTTCAAAGATTTGTGAGCAAAGGGATCTCGAGGCACGAATCATGCAAACAAAACTCTCCCATTGACTCCATCTACACCTTACGTTGCCTTGGGAAGGCAGCCAATGTAATCAAGGACCATTCACACCCCAGTTGTTCTCTCTTTTGCCCTCTCCCATCAGTCATAAGATACAAAAGTTTGAACGCACACACACTACTAAATTTGAGAACATCCTCTTCTCCACTGTTATCAACTCTTGAATGGACCTCGCATATGTTAAGGATGAATTCCTGATCTTCCAATCTACCTCATTGTAAATCATGCATTTTTATAATGTGCACTTTCTTGGTAGCTGTAATATTATATTCTGCATTCCTTATTTTATCTTTTGCACAATCTGATGTACTGATGTGTGGTATAATTGTGACAATAATAAACCTATACCAATCTGGTGCCAGGTAAACCCTGACTCATTGTAACGGCAGTGTCCATGTACCATTACAGAATGCACAATTTCTGATCATCTGGTATGCTGGTGCAATAAGACAACCTATCTTTGCATTGGCCTGCACTTGAGCTGGTGTTAAAATTATAAGCAGTCTGTACATTTTGTCTCCTATGTATTCACAAATCAGGTTATCAGTTTAATTCTTGAATTACACTTTGCTTTTGTGACAATCTGCAAAAATAGTTTCAAAGCAAAGCTGCAGTAAAATTACATGAACTGAGCAAACAAGCAAAGATTTACAAAAATCAATGATATTTAGAAATCCCGATACGACAGAAACAACATACGCATACATCCTCCGATGATAAAAACAAAACATGTTGCAAACTGTTGTAAGCCAGGCAGCATCGGTGGAAATAGTGGAACAGGACCGTTCATCCGATCTAAGAGTTTCTCTCTCCACCGATGCTGTCTGATCATTTTCCAGCTTTTTTTTACATTTCAGATTTCTGAATCTGTAGATTTTTATTGTTTGTCAGTACATCCTTTGATCTTGCTGTGCATAAAATGGCTGTCCCGTTTCTTAAATAGTGACTGAACTTTTAAAATCTGTTTTCTCTGCTCCCGGTGAAGTCGAGAAAATTGCCATTTAAAGGTAACTCTTTGACTTAAATGATTTTGAATAATTGTCAAATGCTCATAGTTCGAAAGCTTCAATTCCAATGTTTCAATAAATTATGAATTGATTGTATAATTGATTATTGTATATGTGTGTTACTGTGATAATGAGCCTTTAAAGTTGCAAAGTAAGAATTTCATTGGTCTGCAGCCGGTACATATGACTCTTGACTTAACAGCTGTCATTCAAACTGACAACTCTCCCACAAAGGTAACAAACTGCATCTGACCCTCTCCACTACAAATTTATTTTGAATATTAAGATTTATTTTTTCCGGTTTTTTCTCCGAATGCAAATGCACAGATTATTTAAAGTGTGTGTATTGTACTTGGCTTGTAAAATGCAGAACTTTTAAAGGATGCCCATGTCAAAGATAACTATTTCTGCGCCCGCTTTTCGAGCTGGGATCGTAACGAAGCCCATTGAACAGCGCTGGGTGCATGGAACATGTTGTTCTTTCATGTTGAATGTATCCATTGCACGTTTCCACTAGATGTCGCGCCACTGCGGTCTGTGTGTCTTGATATTCTTTGCAAAGGTCGAACACCAGCTACAATATGCAGTTTGATTTTAAACTATTTTATTAATAGCATTTCTCCTTTGCAACAATTTCACATGGCAGTCGTCTACTTTGCATCTGTAATTAGTTTCTTGTTTTTCTTCTGTCCGCATGATTAATAGCTTCCCTTTGAGCTCGGTGCAGTATTCCCTTGGAGCTGTTCCTGTTGTAAATCAGTGATTGACATTCAGCCCTTAACCACAGTCCGCGAATCCGCCCATATGCAGAGCTAAAATCTGATTCCGCCTATCTGCAGAGGGGCCTTTTATGTGGGGAGAGAGCCCCTTTTTGGTGATCTAAGGTGAATAAATATGTAATGCAAATTTATGAATATTGCAACCATAAAAAAAACCCGATAGCATACTCTCAGAGCATGCATTGTCCATGCATTTGGAAAATAATAAGGGTACTTATTTTCGCGCCAAATCGCGGGCTCCTCCCCTATGTAAATGAGAGGGGTTGGCACCGATGGGGGGTTTTTTCTGAGTCCTTCCAATTTTTTTTCAGATAATAATATCCACCACTGCATCCAAGTTGCGCTGACAGACTTCCCTGTCAGCTCCGAGGGAATGACCAGAATCTAATGCGAGCCTTCTGACTCCTGGATCTGTTTAGATGCGTGCCCTATATTTTTAAGTCATTGTGGAGTGTTTTCCTTTGAAAGGTGAGGTCGCTTTATTTTCTCAGTGTGATGAGAGAACCCTGTTTATGTTCCATTGTATGTGTATTTTTAATGCATATTTAAGTGGAGCCTAGCTCAGTGTCCCCTGCAATGGTTAGAATGGGGAGCATGTAGGTCAGTCACTGCATTCTCTGCAGCACCCGATCCCTGCTCGCCCGGAGCAATCTGCAGACGGAGCCCCCTGTGCCTGCAATCAGTTTTGGTGGGGTTTTAAACCCCCGAACTTTCGATCAGAATGCCTTTTGTAAGAATGACAATGTAATTGCAGATGCCTTGCTGGTCGAGCCAGCGATAGGTGTTTTGGCAGCGCGTCTCGGTGAGAGGCGAAGCCCAGCTCCGGGCAGCTTCTTTTGTTAAATGATGAGAGTCGGCACCGTTTTTTTTTGTTTAAATGCAAAGCTGGAGTCAGTTCCCATGGACTGCCCCTGGTTTATCGGTCCAAATTGCACTTCTTTTTACCTGATTTTTTTATTTGAGGAAAAATAAATAAATATTTTGAGGCACCTGGGAAACTCAGCTTGGTTCAATGGGAGCGGGTCCGAAGCATCGGCGTCGAGAGCGGGGCTCGGGGGTCGATGTGTGGGCGCACTGAAGGGTCAGTACAAGGACTGTTATTGTTTGATTTTGCTTCGGCATGCTGGTTGTTGACAGAATTTGTTTTATTTCTTTCTTTCTTTCTTTCTCTCACCCCCTTGCCCCCTCCTCCGCTCTCCTTCCCTTCATCATTTCAGATTGTTTGCAACAAAAGATGCCTGGGATCATGTCATCCAGCAGCACATCGTCGCCCAACTCCGGCTCTCTTCCCCCCTCCTCCTCCTCCTCAGCCGTCTCCTCCTCAGCCTCCTCCTCCTCCTCCTCCTCAGCCTCCTGCTCCTCGGCTTGCTGCTGCAGCCGCTCCACTTTCTGCAAGAACTACGACCTGGAGTACGACTCCTACCAGCCCTACTTCTACCCGGACGACTACGGCCCCGAGGCTGACTTCTACCCGCCGAGTGAGGACATCTGGAAGAAGTTCGAGCTGCTGCCCACGCCCCCGCTCTCCCCCAGCCGTGTGGGCTGGTGCGGGGCCGCGGCTCCCGGGGACGAGGACTGGGTGTCCGAGCTGCTGCTGCTGCAGGAGGATGAGTGCGGCGAGGACGGTCCGCTGGCCGCCGAGCCGGGCGTTGCTGCGGCCAGGGGCGGAGGGGCGGTGGTGGCGGGGGGCGGCGGAGGAGCGAGTGGTGGAGCCGGAGGTTGCACCGGCACCGTTGTGGGGGTCGCCGGCAGCGGCAGCAGCAAGAACCTGCTCAACGCCATCGTCCTGCAGGACTGCATGTGGAGCGGCTTCTCGGCCCGGGAGAAGCTGGAGAAGGTGGTGACCGAGAAGCTGTACGCGGCGCAGCAGGACAAAGCTGCCAGCCCTGGGGGAGCTGGTGCAATGGGCACCCTCTCCGCTGCTGCTGCTGTGGCCGGGGCAGCCCCCACCTCTTGTTGCCCCGCAGACGCGGCGGGCGGTAGCAGCAGCAACAGCGGCAGCGGCAGCGGCATCAGCAACACCGCCCTGTGTGCCCAGGGACCGGGCAGCAGGCACTCCAGCCATGGCGAGCTGCAACACCCCGCCACCCAGTGTGTCGACCCAGCCGTGGTCTTCCCCTTCCCGCTGAACCGAGGCGCGGCTTCCCGGGGAGGGGCGGCACCCGAGCCCGCCTCTTCGCTCGCCAGCTCCGGCAACGAGACCCCCAGCGATTCCGGTGAGTGTTAGAACCGGGTGGGTGGTTGGTTGCAGAAATGACAAGAGTGCACTGTGCTGACAATAGAACAATGACTTCTGACTATGTGTAGAAAAGAACTGCAGATGCTGGTTTAAATCAAAGGTAGGCAAAATGCTGGAGTAACTCAGCTGGACAGGCAGCATCTCTGGAGACAAGGAATGGGTGACTTCTTCAGTCTGAAGACGGGTCTCGACCCGAAACGACACCCGTTCTTTCTCTCCAGAGATGCTTGCCTGTCCCGCTGAGTTACTCCAGCATTTGGTGTCTACCAATGACTTCTGACTTGCAGTTTCATAACAAAGCATGTGAATGCAATACATATAAATGCTGCATAAACGAAAAAACAATCAATACAAATTAAAATCCACAACGCTGGTGCAAAATGCCTGGTCCTTAGTCAGTCCATGGATATTCATAGTTGAGGTTAGTGTGTTCAAGAGCCTGCTGTTTGGAAATACGCTTGTGGGAGATGACTCTTCTAATCAAAAACTGATCACGTTTTGCATGTTTTATTTGGTCGTATCATATATTTGTAAATCTGACCAAGGGACTGGGAAACTTAGTGCTACGTTGGTCCATCTCGATCTGTAACGGCCTTTATTGACAGCCACCAAGTGCCGAGTTTGCAGTAAGATTGTGGACCTGTGGATATTTGTGCAAACACCAAGTTTTAAACTCCTATTTGGATCTGTCCCTGATCCTGGAATACTTCATGCATGCAGACACAGGTGCTGGCAGACCGCGGCAGTGCTTGTATATTGTGTATATTAAAAAAAGCTTTTCCTACTTCAAAAAAGGTGCCAGCCCCCTCCTGGGATTAACACTTCTACACCCCCCAGTATTATTGGTTCGTCTTGTCAGCTGATGACTCTTTCCCTTTTGGCGGGGTTGGTCCGCACGGAATCTAGCAGCACATTGCCAGATGACAAAGGCTTTAATCCACCACGGCAATTAAATGGCAGACATGCTAATGAATTAGGATGCAGTAAGTTGTGCCACTGGTTTCAGCTGCCATCTTCATGTGTTAATTTCATCAGCCTGCTGAATGGAGGCTTTCCCCAAAAGTGCAGAGAGCAATGCTTGAATCAGTTTTAAATTACCACACTGAAGTGGAAGCATTAAGATAGTCTTCCACGATTCTCCCGAGTTGCCCAGTAGGCGGCAGTGTACTTCAGTTATACTTGATCTCATTTTTTTTGTTGACTGTTGGTGAAAATTCTGTTGTCTCATTATTTTGTAATAAATGAAGCAAATATATAGTTTTTAAAATTTCAATTACAAGAAGACACTTAAAATAAATGTCAACATTTATGGGTTTCTTAAGACCTAGGGACCAAGAATGAATGTAAAGTAGCAGGAGATCTACCAGATGTGATAGATTGGAGTACCTGGACACCTTTGTAGTGGAATCGCCCCATTAAGCAGGCGTTAGCTCAGAGGGCCATGGGGAATGGAGTTCTTAGGATTCCACAGCAGTGCTTTGAAATTCTGAAGTTCTATAAACATGCAATTAGCAAATTTAACCCATGAGAGTTTCTGAACCCGGGGATTTAGCATTTCAAAGAAGTTGAAGATTGAAAGCAAAGTGAGAAGGAGGAGGATCATAAGGTATCCCTGTGGCTAGTCAGCAAGTGCTGCCTTTTCCTGGGAGCTCGTCAGGATATTGAGGTGGACAGGGGGTGTATTTCTGTAAGAATGAGGATAATTATTTTATTGAATGCATTTCCAACCATTCAATTGTGTTCTACATTGGCAACATTGAAGCCCATTGTAGTTTGAGTAGGGAGCATGAACCCCTAGATAGACACAAAATGCTGGAGTAACTCAGCCAGTGCAGACAGCATCCCTGGAGAGAAGGAATGGGTGACGTTTTGGGTCGAGACCCTTCTTGATGTTCAAGCTGTGTTTCTGTTGATTTGCACAAATCTTCTTTCTGATATGGCATTCATCAGGGAAAGAAAACAAAATACCTGAGGTGCCTTTTCCAAACCCAAACGTCCACATAATTCAAACAAAATAAACCAGCAAGTGGGCAACGCAACCAGAAAATGAGCTGGATTGCTTTGAGCTTCAAAGCCAGATGGCCATGACTCAGAGGCTGCATGTGGTCTCCAGGCTGCTGTTGCGATAATTAATTATTTATCCACGCAACTCCAGATATATTGAATGTTAGGAATGATTCCAGACTCTGGACATTTTGATTTATTTTAATGGTTTTCCCAATTGACATGCTTGTTTCATGTTATAAAAGGATGAAATAAATAATTGGATCTGCTTTAACATGGTCTTTAAATTTATAATCTAATTGCAGTATAATGTCTTTAAGTAAAACGAGCAGTCTATTAAAACGATGGTGAGCATTGCAGTGGTTAAGTCCGCACCTGCTGCTTGCAACTTTCGTTTATCTCTCTCTAATTTGTCTAGTACTCCCTCCCAGCAGCTATTTGCCAAATAGTTAGCTGCCCAAATGAAATTGCTTTCTAGAGTTGTATGGAGTGACTCCTTCTTGTAGTCATTCTTTGAAGCATATCTCTTTATTGGTGGATAAGAGGGAAATGTAAAGGAAAGCTTTTCACTGTACCTCGGTACACATGACAATAAACCAAACTAAACTGATTTAAGGTGTGCTAATGGTTATGATGGTTCTAACATTCTAACCAATAATTTAGTCATGACATTAAACAACAGACATTCAAAGAAATAAAAAACTGAATTGGCTGTTTTTGGATCAAATTGAGTATTTATTTATAAACCATCAACTTTTGGATATTAGTTTCTATATACCAAGAAACATTTTGGAATAATAGTGGGCATATGGTGCCTAATTAAGAAAAGTCTACTTTTATTTTATTCCAATCCTGGTGTTGTCACCTTTCTCATTGGAAAAAAATCCTTTTTGATGAACTATCCATATTTTATAAGGGTAGGTGTGATGATGTTGTTTTTCCATGTGGGGCTGCCCGTACAAACACTTCCTGTGTGTGATGGAATCCACACTGCCTAGATCATCAGCTGGACAGAGAAATAAAAATATTCCTAACCACCAACAGTTACAAGTAAAAGTTTATGGCTTTAGAAATATGCCAACAGTTGTCTGCCTTGTGTTCATTGCATCAACATGTTTTGCCTTCTTGATTAAGAGAGACTTGGTTTTTAGTGTTTTGCTCAATTGAGTGTTGAAAGGTTTTGGTGTTTCGTCCATTACCTGATTTGCAGCAGTTTGTTCGAATGTATAACTCTGGTTTTTGACCTTTTTTCTGCTTTCATCTATTTACAGAGGAGGAGGAAGATGATGATGAGGAGGAAGAGGAGGAGGAAGAAGAAGAAGAAGAAGAGGAGGAGGAGGAGGAGGAAGAGGATGAGGAGGACGAGGATGAGGAGGATGAGGAAGAGGAAGAGGAAGAAATCGATGTGGTTACTGTGGAAAAGCGCCGGTCATCCTCCAGCAAGCATGTGACCACCCTGACTGTGACTGTCCGCTCCCACAGCTCTGGCTGCGGCTCCACGAAGACCCACAACGCCTCTCTGTTGAAGAGGTGCGCCCCCATTCATCAGCAGCACAACTACGCCGCACCTTCGCCCTACACAGAGTGCGACGAGATGCCGCCCCTGAAGAAGGTGAAGAGTGAGGCCATCCGCCTGGCCAAGCAGGTGCCCCCCCCCAGATCCAAGAGCGCCAGCCCCCGCGGCTCTGACTCCGAGGACAACGAGCGGCGGCGCACTCACAACATCCTGGAGCGCCAGCGGAGGAATGACCTGCGCTCCAGCTTCCTCACCTTGCGGGACCAGATACCTGAGCTGGTGAAAAACGACAAGGCAGCAAAGGTTATCATCCTGAAAAAAGCCACAGACTATGTGCGGGCTCTCCAGTCTGAAGAGCAGAAACTGTTGTCAGAGAAAGAGAAACTGAAAGCCAAGCAGCAGGTGCTGGTAAAGAGACTGGAAGAAATAAGGACTCGCTAGGCTGAGGGAGGCAGCCCCAACTGGTTGAATGCCACTTTTGCACATTTTAGACGTCAAGAATGTTTCAGAATTTTTTTCCTGGGTTTTCAATCCAGCCGCATTCAAACATGGACAAAATACTTCTAGAGCCGTAGAGGTACATGTATGTGTGAATGGAAATCATTTCAAAACCAATGTAAATACCAGTTTAACAATCGCCTTTTTCATGTGATGGTCTGGGTTAAAAGAAAAAAAAAGCCACAGCCTATGCTGCCGTTTTTGGACTGGAATTTTATACAGAATAATACCTCAACGTTTGAGGAGCATGAATTTTTCCTATAAAGACTTCTTGTTAATCCTTGTTATGTACTGTACTAATTCTTACACTGCCTGTATCCTTAGTGTGATGCTGATACATGACTAAATTTGATACCTATATTTTCGTATGAAAATGAGTTGTGAAAGGTTTGAGTAGATATTACTTTATCACTTTTGACTAAAATTTCTTTTGTACAGAAATTACTATATATGCCTTTTACCTAGCCTCTCTCTGTTTGTGTTGCTGTTGGGTTCCTAGAACTGGGTAATTGGCTGAGTTATGTGTTTTTCATTATGTACATATAGTGCTGCAACTTATAGCACTTTTGAAATACCTCAAGTTTATGAAAATAAATCCTATGAAACTAACTGCCTCTTTTTTGTTATGGTGCCTCTTGCCTTGGGACTGCTATTACTAAAAATGGCTGAATGTGTTGCACAAAATTAGTCTCTCCAGACTATAGTGGTGCAGCTGGTGAACCTGTTGCCTCACAGCGTCAAAGAGACCGGGTTCGATCCCGACCTCGGATGCTGTCTTTATGGAGTTTGCATGTTCTCCCTCTGACCACATGAGTCTCCTTCGGATGCTCCGGTTTCCTCCCACATCCCAAAGACTTGGGGATATGTAGGTTAATTGGCCTCAGTAAAATTGCCTCTAGTGTGTCGGGATGGATGCAAAAGTAGGATAAGCTAGAACTAGTCTGAACGGGTAATCTAAGGTATGGAATTGGTGAGTCAAAGGGCCTGTTTCCATTCTGTAGCTCGAAACTAAACATTTGATGGTTTTAACAAGCAAATCATACAATGTGATTCATCATTCACAACTGTGAAATAAGTCATTGTCATACAGCATGGAAACTGGCCCTTGTCCTTGCCAACCAAGATATCCATCAACGCTAGTCTAACTACCTGCATTTGACCCATATTTCACTGAATCTATCTTATCCATGTGCCTATCCAAATGTATTTTAAATGCTGTTCCTGCCTCAACCACTTCATCTGCCATCTCATTCCATATATGCACCCAGCTCTGAAAAATCTTAAATTGACAGCAATTAAGTTGGAGTTTTTTTGTATCAGAAGTAAACAATCATTAGGGATCAGATGTGTGTGTGTGTGTGCTGTATCTTACTATGACATTAGGAACTGGTGGGAGTGGAATATTTTAGAATGAAATCAGTCGTGTGTAGTATCTTACAATTATATGACATCAACTCTGGAAGAGGCAATTATGAGGCGGGGTAACTATTATATAAGTGCTGCATGTGTTCAGGATGGTACTTCCTTTGCAGACAAGGAGTTGGAAGAAATAACAGGATTTTATTGATACATTAACATTTTTTGAGAAAGGTCTGTCAAGTATGCCTGTGTAAAATCATTGGACCTCTTTAGTCATGCATGTAGTTATAACGGCTCAGAATAAGGCTATATATTACTTGCCTCATTTGCAGGGTACTGGGTGGAAAACCTCTTGCAGCATCTTTTGCTCACTGAGGCAAATTGCCGACATGTATTAAAACAGTAGCGACAACATTATTATGGCTAGGTAACCAATTGTTTCCACGTTTACACTGATCATGAATCTACTGATCACAAGTAGGGAATAACATTTATTTTAAAATAGTTTCATGAGAAGATTTCAGGATGAAGTTCTAAGTTGCTCTCCTTTAAAAAAAAATCAACTGCAAAAAGATTTCTGCTCTAACCACAGATATTCTAGGGAAATAAATTCATTGACAGGTACAGTAATTATGGGTATGGGACAGACTGATGCTAAAGATCAACAAGCATACTGTGCTTCCAGAAAAGTTGACACAAGCCACAAACTCGGACAGAGGTGAGATAAAAGTACTCTTCACAAGATCCCCATAGTGTTTATTCGACCACTTATGTTTGGGATTGCAATATTAACAATATGGCTATTATTTCAATAACCTATGAAGGTGAATTATAATATTTTAAAAGAGGCAAAGTGTTGGAGGAACGCAGCAGGTCTGGCAACATCCTTGGAGAACATGGATACGTGAGGTTTCGAGTTCGGACCCTTCAGACTGATAGACAAAAGATTTAGATAAGTTCAAGGAAAGAATAGCTTTAGAGGTATCTGCTAAATGCAAGCAAGTTGGATTTTTGTCAGCTTGGACCCGTTAGATTAAAGGGCCTGTTTCTATGCTGTAACTGACTGCCTTCTGGCATTCCAGTGACACTTAATCTATAATCTGCTTGTTATTGCACTTGAAAGGCCATCAACCTTCCACAGAAGGACACAAAGTGCTGTGCTAAATATGCAGGTCGGGCAGCTTCAATGGGGAAGATGGATAGATGACATTTCGGGTCGAGAGACTTCTTCAAACTGATAGTAACCGTCCACCCATGCTGCCTGGTTTGGTGGGCATTAATTATTACATTCAAAGAGTGTCCCCCAGATCAGTTCACAATGAGGTAGCCCCTGTAGTACGGAACAATATTTGGGCACTATTGGCTGTGGCAAATCTACCTACTAATGTGATGTTGATCTCAGGAAAACAGATCAACGCACTTGGAGCAAAGACAGTTTGATTGTACAGTTTCAATCATGAATAATGTCAATTGTTAATATACATAAAGGTTGCTTGAGGCATAACAATAGAGGGTTTATCCACAGCATAAGACAAATTGTAGATGAATGAAAAGGTGGGAAGGGAAATAAAGAGTGAGGTTTGCATTGAATAAAAGCTCAAGTCAGTCGGACCCAGGACATTTTGTTTATTGATATGTGTATCAAGGTACAGTGAAACACTTTTGTTGCGTGCTATCCAGTCAGTGGAAATACATGATTACAATCGAGCCATTTATAGTGTATAGATACATGGTAAGGGAATAAGGTTTAGTGCAAGGTAAAGCCAACAAAGTCCACTTAAGGATAGTCCGAGGGTTACCAATGAGGTAGATAGTAGTTCAGGACTGCTCTCTGGTTGTGGTAGGATGATTCAGTTGCCTGATAATAGCTGGGAAGAAACTGTCCCTGAATATGGAGGTGTGCGTTTGTTACTGAGAATTTGTTACTAAGAAGATATAGCTGAAAATCTTTAAATGTTAGGCCCATCATGTTGATGTTGTTTCTGCCTGCTTGATATTGATTGCAACATTGGCCCACTATTGTTCTGTGAAATAGCTTGACTGAAAAGCCTGAGAGAAATAGTTTACCTCAGTCACCTGGATACTGAGCTAAAATATAGTCTTCTCAAGTGTGTCCTGATTTCGTACAACAGTCTCCCCTACGATGAGCCGCTGCTTATCGAGTCGATGGATTTGGTTTTTATGGCACCTTTTGAAGTTGCGCTAATAATGTTCTGGAGCTTGTCTTTTTTTTTCACTTTTTAATTTAATTTTAATTTCAAGTTTACTTGAAGTACCTTGTGTGTTATGACTGTTGGCAGACCAATTTCCCTCCGAGGATGAATAAAGTTCTATCATATCGTACCAAGTAATATGGATCGGGAAGTATCATCACTGGTCAGGATTGTAATGATCACTACCTGTACAGAGATATCACTGGCTTGTATTGTGATGATCACTTCTACACTGTCACAAGTCTGCATTGTGATGATCACTGTGGCAGGTGTGTACAGGCTTGTACAGGTCTGTACTGTGGTGTCACTGATCCAATTGTGATGCTTACTAGTCTGTTCAATGATGTCCCTGGTCTGTATAGTGGTATCATCGATCTGTATTGTAATGATCACGGTTCTATAGTCTTGATACCTCTGTTGGTGGCTTGGAATGCAACATTCAAGCTGCTTGGAAGGGGCAGGAGGGCTGCAGTTCCTACTCGTCATCCATCCATTCATGTTTACGGTGCACGTGGAGCCTATTTATCACAAATAGGACAATGGAGGGTAACTATCATAAGAAGCAGGAGCAGGCCATTTGGCCCCTTATGGCTGCCCCACAACTTAAGAAAATCATGGCTGATCTTTCTCCTTCAAATGTTGACAACCAAGCATCAGGAACCAGCTGGCCTTACCCCTGACCTTTGGGAATCACTGACAGCGGAGAATCCGAGGAGGCAGTTTTGTCTGCATGAGTTATTGCGACAGTCCTGCAAGGCAGAATTACCATCTCCTGGGGCAGTTTCCTGGTTCCATGTTAACATCAGTTTACAGCCCTCATAATAGCAGATGGCAGAGACAAATGGTGTTAAAGGAAGTTTGCTGTTACTGAGTTTTAAAGCACCTTAACAGCAGATGGTTCAGAAAAAGAAGCTGTTAAAGGGCACAAATCAATTTCTGCTGCACAATTTAAAGGAACTTTTTTTTTGTTTATACTGAACAAAGAAACAACAAATTCGCACCAAATGATTATTGTTCTTGAGCTGCTTTTCATGCTATGTTATTTTAGTTTGGATTCTGGGATACCAACAGCTGGTGGCCAGCAACCAGTATGCATGCTGCTTATCTGGTTCCTTATCTTATCTTCTACTAATGAAAAGATTCAGAATCCCAAAAAAAGCGTGAAGAATAGAAATAAAAATGGGTACCTGCTGTGTTGTGTGCAGAACATAGAGTGCTGGAGTAACTCAACCAGTCAGGCAGCATCCCTGGAAGCTGAGCCAGAGTTTCTTCAGCTTTTTGTGTCTATCTTCGGTTTAAACCCGCGTCTGCAGTTCCTTCCTACACAGATACAGATTGGGATCCTTATTCAGCGTCTGAAGAAAAGTCCTAATCTGGAACGACACCTATTCATGTCCTCCATAGATGCTGCTTGACCCACTGAGTTACTCAAGCACTTTGTGCTCCTCGCAAGATTCCAGCAGCTGCAGTTCCTTTTGTCTCCATTTTACCTGCAGTGTCCTGTGGCCCGGAGATTTATTTTATGGACTGAAGTAGTTGCACTCATGTTAAGTACAAGTTAAGTATAAGTACAAGTTCATCCCATGTGACTGGGAAAGGAAGGACATAACGAGATCTCATCTCACTGCTTTCATCTCCGTCTTTGTGGGTGCAACACCCACTCATTTGTAGAAGCCATCAGAGGAAATTAATGTGAATTCAAAGTCCAAGGCCCGCGGTTTGAGGTGTGGGGGTGGGTTTGTGGCACATACAAGATAGCATTTGCCCATGTCAGGTGCGATAATGCAAATACTTGCTTTTAGAAAATTTGATCCAAAAACAGCAGCTGGTAAACCACCAGAGCCATTCCTTAACAAGTGCCAAAAACAGCAACTTACCTTGGGTGCTTTGTCCTTGCTGTCTTGGCACAAAATCATAAAACATAAAGGCTATGAAATGACGCTGTGCTAACAATCTCAGTGCAATTCCAAGAACAACACAGCATTATTTGTGAACATGGTTCTCTTTTCTTATCGGCATGAATGTAGGAGTGGCAGCTCAGGAAAGTGTTTTATGAGCTGGGGTCAATCTTTTATCAGCTTAAGCTCCTCAATTCACCTCTCTACCTCTGCTCTCATTTCAGTGCTTAAAAACACACCACCACTCATTCTTATTGCCTGTGCTGATTTTTTTTTTTTAATTTCCAAGAATAAACTTTATTCAGAATTTAAAAAAAAAATGCAAAACATATCCAAAACAAGAACAGTGCAAAGATGCTTCTGACATTCCCAGCATCTACACATTCATTAGTGTTATATTCGGTAGTGTTCGCAAACTATCCTTAAACCAGGCACCATTACCACTCTTGCGGCCCCGTGGGGTGATTTCCCATCCTGTGTTTGAGTGGTGTCTCCAACTGCCTGTGTAGATTGCCCTCATCCAAGCAGTGACAGTGTGGGAGGAACTGAAGGCCAAGAAAAATGTAAAGTGTAGGAATTACTTTCACTTTTAGATATACGACGCGGAACAGGTCCTTCGGCCCACTGACCAGCAATCCCCATACACTAGTACAAACCTTCACACTACGGACAATTTACAATTTTTACAAAGCCTACAAATCAGCACGTCTTTAGAGTGTGGAAGGAAACCTTTCTACCTCTGCTCTCATTTGGGTAGTGAATCTGTGGAATTCTTTGCCACAGAAGGCTGTGGAAGCCAAGAATGGATATTTTTGAGGCAGCGATAGATAGATTCTTGATTAGTATGGGTGTGAGGGATTATGGGGAGAAGGTAGGAGAATGCGGTTAGGAGGGAGAGATATTTATTGAATGGCGGAGTAGACTTGATGGGCTGAATGGCCTAATTCTGCTCCTATTACTTATGACCATATGACCAGGAGAAAACGCAGGGAGAAAGTACAAACTCCATACAGACCACCCATAGTCAGGATCGAACTCGGGTCTCTGCCACTGTAAGATAGCAACACTATCCTTGTGCCACTGTGCTGCCCACTTCTCTCCTGCTTGGTGTGTCTTCTCATCACTGATGAATCAACAGGAAAGATAGTTATTTTAATTAGCCCCCATTGCATAAAGGTTTGCAGAAGCCGAACGAAACTGCTGACTACCTGCCAGATGAAATGTAACGTGAGATAACTTGTTGGAGGCTATCTCAGTTACCTCAATGCTGCGCCAAGACGTATATACACCGCACACTGTTTATGCTGAAATAGTTTTTAATCTCCTCCCAAATGTGACAGGTGTTTAATGATATGATGATTGCAGGTCACTGCTTCCTTAAAGAGGTAACAACTTAATGAAAAGCTTGTTTAGCAAACCTTTCATTTATGTTTGGAAACACCTGGCATAACATGGTATCACAACGTACTACTTCCACATGAAATCTTCATGACCAAAATATTGCATTTCTTTTGATTTAAAAAATATCCAAATAATTAAACCTGACTTTTTCTTAAGCTATTTTTAGCAGTTGGATATTCTAAATGTCTTGGATCACCATACTTTTTTGCTAGGTATCAACAAAATATCACTCTTATAATAATTAAAGTGCCATGTTCCAAAAATTGCCCAATCACAATCGAATTGCAACCTAAATTTAGTTGGATTTAGAAATGCATCTCCAAATTTAGCATCAGGATCTTTCAACACAGCAATACAATGATGTTTACCAAGAGAAAATATAACACAACGTGAAACAAAGGTTTGGAATTATTGTTCAGAATTTATTTTTAAAGTGTAGAAATAAAACCTTGGAAGTGTGACAAGTAATGAGTAAATAAATATTATTTTTAAGGGGAAAAAACACATAACTGGAGGATTTGTGAAACAATGGGTGGTTTTCCTTGCAGTTTGCTAGCACATTGTTAGTCCCCGTCACCTTGGTGATGGCAGCTGATGTTGGTGGACAGGAGTTGGCTCAGTTCCCTCAGTCGCCTGTCTGTTTGTATTCAATCCACATGATCTGCAAGATAATCACACTCTGCTGTAGTTGGTGCCATGCCAGATCGTGTTTAATAAAAGAAGCACGAGGATAGTGTTTACCAACATCGGCCACATGGCTTCCTCTCTGCTTCAACCCAGGTCAGATGCCACTGTTTCTGGAGGGTCAAACGGAACATCATGAAAGCTTGGAGAACCGTTATCCTTCAAATCATTATAAGCACTTTGAGAAAACTCAGCAATTAAAACATCAATATTGACAATTATATATTTCTATGCACTGTGTACACATTTTACTTTTTTCTCATAACTAGGTTGAGTAAATCCCCATATATAGTGAACATTTGACCTTTAACTTTAAGAGTGCATTGACAAATCTTTGGAAAAACAGGGCTTATCAAAATTGGGCTCATTATTAAATCTATGTTAAAACTTTCTGCTTGAATTGCAATTACTTTTATTAGTGTAAATGGATGCTCAATAGTGTATGCAGACCAGGTGGGTTGAAAGCCCTATTTCCATGCTGTAAGATTCTATAAATCTATTATATGTATTGGCAATGTTTATCATTTCTATCTATCTATATATTATTAAAACTTTCATCTTGTTTGTTTCTGTGCGTGTGTGCGTGTGTCTGTCTACATGATAGCGCTACCATTTTTGCACCACTTTACTCATAATTGTCCTGTGGTGTGGTGTGGTCTCAAGTTTCATTCAGATTGATATACTTTACAAGTTATTCACATTTTTAACTTTACAAAATCCCACTTTGAGAACAATAACTTCAAGTGCAGTGGCAGTTAGCAGCTATCACAATGGGATCTCATTTACATAAACACCATTACATCACAATGGAATCTCATTTAGCAGCAAATCTGTGATCGCTAATCTCATTTAAAAAACAAGATTTCTTAATAATATCTCGTTCGGGGACCAGCTCTCCCATGTGACAGGGACTAAACGGGTCCCACTTGGTCTAGTACATTACTAAACCTCTCATCTTGTTTGTTTGTATATGTGTATGCGTGTGTGTGTGTGTGTTCCCGAAACTGCGCCAAAATGGTACACGATAGCGCTACAATTTTTGGCCTACCTTACTCACCATTGTCATGTGATGTAAATGCAACAAGATTTGTTCAGATTGATGTTTTACTTACAAGTTATTGAATTTTACAAAAAACACTTCCACTTGCCCTGCCCATCAGTCACATTCGATGTCACAACGGTCACAATAGGATCCCAAATCTCACTAAAAGAAAATTCATGATTTTCATTGACATTGATTTTATTCTAAAAAAACCCTCAGTTTTAATCAAATTCTTCTATTTTCATTAACACCTAACATTGTGCTTAGGTTATATTGAAGGAAAATTGCGATTTTCATTGAGAATTTCATTTAAAAAAAAACATCGCAATTTTCATTTTGGGGGGTTGGTGGGATGGGGGAGGGTGAGGATTGGGGAGCACGGGAGAGTAGGGAGGTAGGGAGGAAGAGGGAGTGGAAAGTGAGGGAGATGTGAAGGGAGAGTGGGGAGGAGGGGGATAGAGGGGGAGGAGGGGGAGGGGGGAGGTAGGGAGTGGAGGATAGAGGGAGAGGAGGGCCATTGGGGGAGGTGAGGAGAGAGAGTGGGGGGACAGGGATAGAGGGGCGGTAAGGAGTGGGGAGGAGGGGGTTAGAGGTAGAGGAGGGGAGAGGGGTTAGGGAGGGAGGGACGGAGGGACGGAGGGTCAGAGAAAGGAGGGAGGGAAAGGTGAGGGAGGGAGTGGGGGAGAGGAGGAGGAGAGTGGAAAGAAGAGGGAGGGCGAAGAGGATGGGGGGTGCTGGGGATTAGGGGGAATGGAGGATAGGGGTAGGAAGAGGGATGGCAAGTTAATGGAGGAGGGGAGGGGGAAGAGGGAGAAAGGGAGGGAGGGGGTGAGGAGAGGAAGCAGAGGGGGGGTAGTGGATGGTGGGGAGAGGGAGAATAATGAATGTCGGGAACAGGGCCGGATTTAGATGAAGAGAAGCCCTAAGCTGTTCCACTTGTGAGGCCCCTCCCAATCCCCCACCCACACGACTAGGGGAAGATGGTCCACCAGATTGACACCGATTTGCAGCCGAGCGTGGGATAAGGGGCTGGAAAGCTGCGCTATTTATTTATTTATTTATTTATTTATTGCC
The DNA here is from genome assembly GCF_028641065.1 of Leucoraja erinaceus. Classification (NCBI taxonomy): domain Eukaryota; kingdom Metazoa; phylum Chordata; class Chondrichthyes; order Rajiformes; family Rajidae; genus Leucoraja; species Leucoraja erinaceus. The sequence goes on from NC_073381.1 coordinate 33,194,895, forward strand.
AGTGCTAGTGTTGAGTTATTGGCTTAAAACACTATTATTCTGAAATGGACGGCAAGGAAAATTACTGAAGGGTTGTTTAGAGATAACAATGCGTTGTGACAGCATATGTAAGAAAGGCCTATGACAGTGTCAAAACTATTATACACCTTGCAGGGCTCTCACTTAATTTTTTTTCTCTGTTGTCAGCCAGGCAACCTTGGCAGCTTTTTAAGTTGCCAAATGACAGTTTAGGTGGTCATTTAAAATGGTTTGCTTAACGCGTGTGATAATGAACTCAGCCGAAGTGCGTAGTTACCAGTCGGAATTATGCTCAATGAAGCATTCACATATTATTTCCGCTTCAAATAAAGTCACAAACTAAACATTTTCACCAATCAAGACATGATATATACCACAATGACAGGCAGCAAAATTATAACACAGTATCTCAACTCTTTTTACACGTTGCAATGAATGCAATTTCTTTTATTTCTTTCCATTTCCAAACAAAAATGTGGTTGGATTATTCAGCGTATGATCAACCTCGGTGAGACCAAGCACAGGCTTGGCGATCGCTTCGCACAACACCGCCACTCAGTTCGCAATAACCAACCTGATCTCCCGGTGGCTCAACATTTCAACCCTTCCCATTCCGAATCCGACCTTTCTGTCCTGGGCCTCCTCCATGGCCCACCGCATATTGGAGAAGCAGCACCTCATATTTGCTTGGGTAGTTTACACCCCAGCAGTATGAATATTGGCCTCTCTAATTTCAGGTAGTCCTTGCTTTCTCCCTCCTTCCCCTCCCATTCCCAGCTCTCCCACAGCCTACTGTCTCCGCCTCTTCCTTTCTTTTTCGTGTCCCCCTCCCCCCCCCCCCCCGACATCAATCTGAAGAATGGTCTTGAACCGAAATGTCATCTATTCATTCACTCCATAGATGCTACCTTACACGCTGATTTTCTCCAGCCTATTTGTCTACCAATGAGATCCCACCACTGGCCACATCTTCCCATCTCCTCCCCCCCTGTTGACTTTCCGCAGAGACCTCTCCCTCTGTAACTCCCTGATCAATTTGTTCCTTCCCACCCAAACCACCCCCTCTCCTGGCACTTTCCCTTGCAACTGCAGGAAATGTTACACTTGTCGCTTTACCTCCCCCCCTTGATTCCATTCAAGGACCCAAGCAGTTTTTCCAGGTGTGGCAGAGGTTCACCTGCACCTCCTCCAACCTCATCTATTGCATCCGCTGCTCTAGGTGTCAGCTGCTCAACACCGGTAAGACCAAGCATAGGCTTGGCGATCGCTTCACCCAACACCTCCACTCGGTCTGCAATAACCAACCTGATCTCCCGGTGGCTCAGCACTTCAACTCCCCCTCCCATTCCGAATCCGACCTTTCTGTCCTGGGACACTTCCATGGACAGAGTGAGGCCTACCGTAAATTGGAGGAGCAGCACTTCATATTTCGCTTGGGCAGTTTACACCCCAGCGGTATGAACATTTAGGCAATCCCTGCTTTCTCCTTCCCTTCCCAGCTCTCCCTCAGCCCACTGTCTCTGCCTCATCCTTTCTTCCCCCCCCCTCTCATCAGTCTGAAGAAGGGTCTTGACCCGAAATGCCACCAATTTCCTTCGCTCCATAGATGCTGCCTCACCCGCTCCCTACACATTAGGGGCAATTTTACAGAGACAAGTTAACTTACAAAGCCAATGCGTCTTTGGGATGTGGGAGGAAACCCACACGCTTGCAGGGAGAATGTGCAAATTCAACACAGAGGCCAGGATCGAACACAGGTCTCTGGCATGTGAGGCAGCAAGTCTACCAGCTGTGCCACTATATTTTGTTTTCCAACACAAAAAATTATACGTGAGAGAGAGAGGGGGGACAGGGGGGGGGGGGGGGGGGGAGGGAGGGGGTGGGAGAGGTGAGGAGAGGGGGGGCAGGAGAGAGGAGAGGGGGGGAGGGGAGAGGGGGGGGGAGGGGGGGGGAGGGGAGGGGGGGGGGGAGGCAGGGGGAGGGGGTGGGGAGGGGGAGAGGGGAGGGGGAGGAAGGAAGAGCGGAGAAGAGGGGAGGAGAGAAGAGGGGAGGAGAGGGGAGTAGAGGAGAGTAGAGGAGAGGAGAGGAGAGTGGAGGAGAGGAGGAGAGGAGAGGAGAGGAGGAGAGGAGAGGAGAGGGAAGAGAGGAGAGGAGAGGGGGGAGGAGAGGAGGTGACAAGATGACGGGGAGAGGAGAGGAGAGGGGGGGAGAGGAGCGGTAGAGGAGTGGAGCAGAGGAGAAGGGGAGAGATGAGGTGGGATAGAAGAGAGGAGTGAGGAAGGAAGGGGAAGGGGGAGGAGAGGAGAGGACAGGAGGGGGGAGGAGAGGAGGAGAGGAGAGAGGGAGGAGAGGAGAGGAGAGGAGAGGACAGGGGGGAGAGGAGAGGAGAGGGGGGAAGGAGAGAGGAGAGGGGGGGAGGGGAGAGAGGGAGAGAGGAGAGGGGGAGAGAGAGAGGGAGAGAGGGGGAAAGAGAGAGAGAGAAAGGGAGAGAGACGGGGGAGATAGAGAGAAAGAGAGAGGGATAGGGAGAGAGAGAGAGGTGGGGAGAGAGAGAGGAACCCAAACCCCCCAAACAACCATTTGCAGCCAGTGCTTTTTTATTTCAAAATAACCATATTTTCATTTTCAAACCACATTAAGGGTACTTACTCACAGGTGTGAAGAAATTTGTTCAGTGTCATTCAGAGCTCAGAGTGCCCTCCATGTTGCAGAGTGATTGAGGCACACCACTTGCTGAGACTGATTGAGGCACACCACTTGCAGAGACTGATTGAGGCACACCACTTCCTGGTTTTATTGTCCCTCCCCCTTCCTCCAGCAGGGGCAGCAGAGAGAATGGGGAATTGTGTAAAAACATTAATATCTCTGTCATTTTTCATCGACGGGAAAAATTCTCGGCACACATGCGGCGGAGGGGGGCTCTGAGCGAGGTGGCCAAAAATTACGGCTGTAGGTGGCGGCGGTCTCTCGGAAATCGCAGCACAGTAGGCCAAAAGCGGTCAAGAACAGAGATTTAGTAATATAGATATTCATATATAAATATGCACCGTTTTGTTTTCTTGTATATAACATTGTTTACAGAGTACTATGTTTACATATTCTGTTGTGCTGCTGCAAGTAAGGATATAATTGTTCTAACTGGGACGTGAGAGAATAAAACTCTTGACTTGACTTTCTCCGCTAATGTGTGGGATAGATCTAGTATACGGGTGATCGGTGGTCGGCGTGGACTCGGTGGGCCATAGGGCCTGTTTCCACACTGTATATTTAAATTAAACTAAAAACACTAAAAACAGAGGGAATCTAAAGAAGGGTCTCAACCCAAAACATCACCACTCCATGGAGCCCATTGTCCCTACATCTTCCCCTCTGTCTTCTGTTCTCATGACTCATCACATGTACCACTTACTGCTTCACATATCAGAGATGCTTAAATGTTTCTGTACTTCTCTGTGATTGTTTCTTTTATTTTAAGTTCTGACTGTATAGTATGGAATCTTCTAAATAAATAATTAAATTATTGCAGCATAATGGGTCGGTAAACAGTACCCAAATCAATAACATAATAAAACAAACAAAACAGGAAGTTCAATAAAGAAAAAACAATATTAGTGCAAAACCCGAAGCTCAAAGTCCCTGGTGCATCCAAGACAGTTCGTAGTTTGAACTTTAGTCGATGTTTATCGTGTTAATTGGCATGTTAGTTGTTGGGAAGATGCTGCCCCTGAACCTGGATGTCACCATTGTTAGGCTCCTATAACTTCTTCCTGATGGCAAGAGTAAAATGAGAGTGCAGCCAGGGTGGTATGGATCCCTTATGATGCTGATTAGCTTTTGGAGCCAGAGACTCCTGTAGATCCATTCGATGGTGGGGAGGTCAGTTCCCGTCACAGACTGGTCAGTATCCACTTTTTTTGTAATTTCTTTCTGGGGTGTTTGAGTTGCTGAAACAAGCTGTGAAGCAACCAGTCAATATGGTCTGCACTGTGCACATAGAATGTCAATAGAGTATTCGTCGACATAACAAATGTCCTCAATCTTCTAAGGAAGTGGAGGTGTTGATGGGCTTGCCATGATTGCATCAATGTGCGGGTCCAAGACAGATTTTCAGAGATATACACACCCAGGAACATGAAGTTGTTGACTCTCTCCACCACTGTCCCGTCAATGAAGACGGTTTGTGGACCCGCACCTTTCCTCTTAGTCAACAATCAGCTCTTTGGTCATACTAATGTTGATGTATATGATAAACAATAGAAAAAGAGCACCAAATATAAAAATGAAATTTCCTTCAGGTTCTAAAAATCCAAACTAAATCATTGAGTGTCCGAAATACTTAGTAGGTCAGGCAGCATCCCTGGAGGGAGAAATAGAAGCAGCAATTACATTCTTCAGAAAAACAACTGTGCTCTTAAGAATTTTGTAAGTTTCTATAAGATCCCCCCCTCAATCTTCTAAATTCTAGCGAGTACAAGCCTAGTCTATCCAGTCTTTCTTCATATGAAAGGCCTGACATCCCAGGAATCAGTCTGGTGAACCTTCTCTGTACTCCTTCTATGGCAAGAATGTCTTTCCTCAGATTAGGAGACCAAAACTGTACGCAATACTCCAGGTGGGGTCTCACCAAGACCCTGTACAACTGCAGTAGAACCTCCCTGCTCCTATACTCAAATCCTTTTGCTATGAATGCTAACATACCATTCACTTTCTTCACTGCCTGCTGCACCTGCATGCCTACTTTCAATGACTGGTGTACCATGACACCTAGGTCTCGTTGCATCTCCCCTTTTCCTAATCGGACACCATTTAGATAATAGTCTACTTTCCTGTTTTTGCCACCAAAGTGGATAACCTCACATTTATGCACATTCTACTGCATCTGCCAAACATTTGCCCGCTCACACAGCCTATCCAAGTCACTTTGCAGCCTACTAGCATCCTCTTCACAGCGAACACTGCCCCCCAGCTTCGTGTCATCCATAAACTTGGAGATGTTACATTCAATTCCCTTGTCCAAATCATTAATATATATTGTGAATAGCTGTGGTCCCTGCACTGAGCCTTGCGGTACCCCACTAGTCACTGCCTGCCATTGTGAAAAGGACCCGTTTACTCCTACTCTTTGCTTCCTGTCTGCCAGCCAGTTCTCTATCCACATCAATACTGAACCCCCAATACCATGTGCTTTAAGTTTGTATACTAATCTCTTATGTGGGACCTTGTCGAAAGCCTTCTGGAAGTCCAGATATACCACATCCACTGGTTCTCCCCTATCCACGCTACTAGTTACATCCTCGAAAAATTCTATAAGGTTCGTCAGACATGATTTACCTTTCGTAAATCCCTGCTGACTTTGTCCAATGATTTCACCACTTTCCAAATTTGCTGCTATCCCATCTTTGATAACTGACTAGCAGTTTCCCCACTACCGATGTTAGACTAACTGGTCTGTAAATCCCCGTTTTCTCTCTCCCTTCCTTTTTAAAAAGTGGCATTACATTAGCTACCCTCCAATCCTCAGGAACTACTCCAGAATCTAAAGAGTTTTGAAAAATTATCACTAATGCATCCACTATTTCTGGGGCTACTTCCTTAAGTACTTTGGGATGCAGCCTGTCCGGCCCTGTGGATTTATGGGCCTTTAATCCATTCGATTTACCTAACACCACATCCCGGCTAACCTGGATTTCACTCAGTTCCTCCATCTCATTTGACTCGCGGTTCCCTGCTATTTCCGACAGATTATTTATGTCTTCCTTTGTGAAGACGGAACCAAAGTAGTTATTCAATTGGTTCACCATGTCCTTGTTCCCCATTGTCAATTCACCTGTTTCTGACTGCAAAGGACCTACATTTGTTTTAACTAATCTCTTTCTCTTCACATATCTATAAAAACTTTTGCAGTCAGTTTTTATGTTCCCTGCCAGTTTTCTTTCATAATCTATTTTCCCTTTCCTAATTAAGCCCTTTGTCCTCCTCTGCTGGACTCTGAATTTCTCCCAGTTCCCTGGTAGGCTGCTTTTTCTGGCTAATTTGTACGCTTCATCTTTTGTTTTGATACTATCCCTGATTTCCCTTGTTATACACGGATGCACTACCTTCCCTGATTTATTCTTTTGCCAAACTGGGATGAATAATTGTTGTATTGTAGTTTCATCCATGCAGTCTTTAAATGCCTTCCATTGCATATCCACCGTCAACCCTTTAAGAATCAATTACCGGTCAATCTTGGCCAATTTACGTCTCATACCCTTAAAGTTACCTTTCTTTAAGTTCAGAACCCTTGTTTCTGAATTAACAATGTCACTCTCCAATCTAATGAAGAACTCAACCATATTATGGTCACTCTTGCTAAGTAACCCTTCCTCATTACTCAATACCCAGTCTAGAATAGCCTGCTCTCTCATTGGTTCCTCTACATGTTGGTTTAGAAAACTATCCCGCACACATTCCAAGAAACCCTCTTCCTCTGCACCCCTGCCAATTTGATTCACCCAATCTATATGTGGATTGAAGTCACCCATTATAACTGTTTTATCTTTGTTGCACGCATTTCTAATTTCCTGTTTGATGCCATCCCCAACTCCACTACTACTGTTAGGTTGCCTGTACACAACTGTAGTGCCCATTTGGCCTGTTTTGCATGTCATTGTGGATGGCATGTGCCTTTAAATTTTAGACTGACCGTTATAATGTGGGTGGGACCCATATCGATTCCACATCCTCCAACCTAATGTGCTTCCTTTCCATTGCGTTAATCTCCTCTCTAACCAGCAATGCTACCCCACCTCCTTTTCCTTTCTGTCTATCCCTCCTGAATATCCCTGGACGTTCAGCTCCCAGCCTTGGTCACCCTGGAGCCATGTCTCCGTGATCCCAACTATATCATAATCATTAATAGCTATCTGCACATTCAACTCATCCACCTTATTACGAATGCTCCTTGCATTGAGACACAAAGCCTTCAGGCTTGTTTTTACAATGCTCTTACCCCTTATACAATTATGTTGAAAAGTTACCCTTTTTGATTTTGATCGATCCATTCCCTCCACAGATGCTGCCCGACCTGCAAACGTTTTACACCACTTTACACCAGATTCCAGCTTCTGCAGTTCTTTGTGTCTCCATCTGTTTGTTTAATTCATTGGTGTTAATGAGACCTTGTTGTACAACTCACTGGTCTTCTCATTTCTGCCTGCTTGTACATCTAGCCTTCCCTTGGCCAGTCATTGGTGACTGCACATTTACTCATAAGTTTAGGAATTAACTCTTTGTCTCCGTCACTCTCTTGGGAGATATTCTTTGAAGTTTACCTCTTATTTTCTTTGAGCAGATGTCAAATTTTTGTTTGATTGTACTTTTGTGAAGAACCTTAGGATATTTACCTTCAAAGCACCATATAAATTCTTCTTGTGGATAATACAGCAGTGGCTCATTTTCACACCCAACTTAATTTGTTTTCATATATATCAAATTTCATCCCTACTAGCCAAAAGAAAATAACAGAGTTTGTGCCAAATAGTCAGCATGACCGCTGAAGTGGAGGAACAAGAATACTTCAAGGCCTAGCACATGTAGTTGTTTTAATCCCTAGCACCTTCCACTGAGACCCATCTGACAGTCTCCAAACATTCTATACTCTAAGAAAAGTAATTCAGAAAAAGTTACAAGGTACCCATGAACGGGAATAGACAGAGCAACAATTGATGAAAAATGTGATTGGAAAACTTACCGAACTGATGTACATTTTAAATAGTTTAAGAAGGAACTGCAGATGCTGGAAAATCGTAAGGTACACAAAAATGCTGGAGAAACTCAGCGGGTGCAGCAGCATCTATGGAGCGAAGGAAATAGGCAACTGATGAAGGGTTATGGCCCGAAACGTTGCCTATTTCCTTCGCTCCACAGATGCTGCTGCACCCGCTGAGTTTCTCCAGCATTTTTGTGTACCTTACATTTTAAATACGGTAGGGAAATATTTTTATTCCACTTCAAGTAATCTGGGGAATTTCTTCCTCAATTTACAGGAGTAGATAGTAAAACCTAAAAATATGATTGGATGTTATATGAAAAAATGCAGGTTTGCATTCAAGACAAGTTGCTACAAAAGATACACCATGCTTGCAGACTATGATTATGCACATGAGGTGCATATCCAAATTACCCATTTCCAGAGAGATAGGCTAATATTTTAATAGCTTAAATTTATGTTCCCCAATGTGTGCCAAATTACAAAGTCTGGTCAAAACACAAAGTGCTGGAGGAACTCAACGGGTCAAGCAGCATCGAATGCATTTCGTTGTCTCTGTAATGCATTTCGTTGTCTCTGTACTGTACACTGACAATGACAATTAAAATTGAATCTGAATCTGAATCTGAATCTGAATCTGAATCATCTGGGGCGAGATTGACAGGTGACCTTTCATGTTGGGACCATTCTTCTTTAGTCCGAAGAAGCCTGAATAGATCTAAAGAAGGGTCCCGACCTGAAACATCACCCATCCATTCCCTCCACCAATGCTGCCTGACCTGCGAAGTTCCTGTAGCTCTTCATGTTTTGCTCAAGATTCCAGCAGTTGCAGTTCCTAATGTGTACATCTTGGTCAACATCTTTCCCTCCCGAAGACTGCCCACTGACCTTTCCACAAGAAAGGTAATGGGCCTGTCCCACTTAGGCGACTTTTTAGGTGAGTGCAGGAGACTCTGCGCTCGCCACATGGTCGCCACATGTTCGCTGGTGGTCTCTGGTGAGTCTCCTTCATGGTCGCGAGGAGTTCCCGCATTCTGGGAACTTGTCGCGGCCTCAGTATGGTCACCGCAAATTTTTCAACACGTTGAAAAGTTTTCTGTGACCATCAATTGGTCGCCATGGAGATAATTGATAATCCTGTAGTCGTAGGTGCAGTTGTAGTGGGGTCGCAATGTAGTTATGGGTAGTTGAGGTCATAGTAGGTAGTTTTAGTTAATCACCTTTGCTGACCGGTCATTTTCATTGGCTCATTGGGGAAAAAAAAACACAAGTAAGAGTTTTCAGAACCAAGGATAACCGACTGGTAATGTTAAATGTCCGCCGAACTTCACAGCCGTGTATCTCTGGCTTATTACAAGTTGTCTGGCTTCTTAAAAGTTGTCTCCACTCCTTCTCCCCCCTTCTCTCCTCTTTTAAAGCCTTACCGTAGACTGTGCTAACCGCCTTAATTACAGCGACAACCTTCCTGTTCATCGCGGTGTGTGTCTGTATCACCTTGGTTTTGCACAGTGTGAATTTCAGACAGCGCTCCCCCCCCCTTGCCCTAGCACTTGCCTTTACGATGTGTGTGTGTGTGTGTTTGTGCGTGTGCGTGTGCGTGTGCGGGTGCGTGGGTGTGTGTGTGTGTGTGTGTGTGTGTGTGTGTGTGTTCCACTTTGACAGTCGCCTTTCCAGTTCCCAGTTTTTGAGGCAACTGCCGGCAACTTGACAGTCGCTGGCAGTCCGCTGAAAAATTGCCCAAGTGGGACCGGCATATTAGTTTCCTTCAGATTAGTTTTGTGTAATCGTTTGTGACTATTGAAGAAAGTACTGTAGACAGGGCTTCAGATTAGCATCTCATCTGAATAACTGCATTACAAGAGAATCAGAGCCTCAACTACTTGCCACTGTTTAAAAGGAGACCATTGAGTTTCTACTTCCTCTTAACAGAAGAATCCCATCAATACCAATCCCTTCTCTTTAGTTCCTAGTGGTTCTGCAATTTATTCTCTCTCTCAAGGCCATCAGTTCTACTTCAATTGTTTTGCAGTATTATTAACAGCTAATTAACCTGCTGGTGCATCTTTATGAAATGAGAGCAGAGCGAAGAAAGGATTGTTCGATGAGCCCTACAAAGAGCCAGGCATAGCTGGGGCCCATGCGCATGCCCATAGCTATGCCTTGGATTTAGAGAAAATGGGAGGAGTCAAACGAAAAGTTGTTGCAGGTAAGGACCAGGCGGAGGAGAGTATCGGTAGACGGGGATTGGTTGGTTCTGCGGTCGAGGAAGAAACGGAGGGCTTTGAGACCCTCCTGGTGGGGGATGGAGGTGTAGGGTGACTGGCCATCCATGGTGAAGATGAGGGAATGGGGGCCTGGAAAATGAAAGTCATGTAGATAAAAAGCGTGTGAGATGTCTTGGACATGGGTAGGGAGGGATTTAACCAGGGGGGATAGGATGTAGTCGAGGTATGTGAAAATAAGTTCGGTGAGCGGAGCTGGTACTTACCCTCAACAACTTTTTGTTTGACTCCTCCCATTTCCTCCAAATCCAAGGCGGAGCTATGGGCTATGGGCATGCGCATGGGCCCCAGCTATGCAAGCCACTTTGTAGGGTACGTCGAACAATCCTTGTTCTAGGCCCTATCCCCGAACTCTACCTCCGCTACATCGACAACCACATTGGTGCTACCTCCTGCATCCATGCAGAACTCCCTGACTTCATCCATTTCACCAATAACTTCCATCCGGCACTCAAATTCACCTGGACCATTTCCCTACCATTCCCCTACCATTTCTAGACCTCACTATCTCCATCGCAGGTAACAGACTGCTGACCGACATCTACTACAAACCCACTGACTCCCTTGGCCGTCTGGACTACACTTCTTCCCACCCTTCTTCCTGTAAGGACTCTATCCCCTACTCCCAATTACTCCGTCTATGCCGCATCTGCACCCAGGATGAAGTGTTCCACTACAGGGCATCGGAGATGTCCTCATTCTTTAGGTAACGGGGGCTCCCCTATTCGACAATAGATGAGGCTCTCACCAGGGTCTCTTCTATATCCCGTAGCTCTGCTCTCGCTCCCGATCCCCCCACTCATAACAAGGGCAGAGTCCCCATTGTCCTCACCTTTCACCCTACCAGCCGTCACATACAACAGATAATTCTCCGACATTTTTGCCACCTCCAACGGGATCCCACCACTGGCCACATCTTCCCATCTCCTCCCCTTTTGGCTTTCCGCAGAGACCGCTCCCTCCATAACTCCCTGGTCAATTTGTCACTTCCCACCCAAAACACCCCCTCCTCTGGTACTTTCCCTTTCAACTGCAGGAAATGCTACACTTGTCACTTTACCTCCCCCCTTGACTCCACCAAGGACCTAAGCAGCCTTTCCAGGTGAAGAAGAGGTTCACCTGCACCTCCTCCAACCTCATCTATTGCATCCGCTGCTCTAGGTGTCAGCTGCTCTACGTCGGTGAGACCAAGCGTAGGCTTGGCGATCGCTTCGCCCAACACCTCCGCTCAGTTCGCAATAACCAACCTGATCTCCCGGTGGTTCAGCATTTCAACTCTCCCTCTCACTCCGATCTTTCTGTCCTGGATCTGCTCCATGGCCAGAGTGAGTCCCACCGCAAATTGGAGGAGCAGCACCTCATATTTCGCTTGGGTAGTTTACACCTCAGCGGTATGAGCATTGACCTCCAATTTCAGCGGTATGAACATTGACTTCTCCAAGTTCTTGCTTTCTCCCTCTTTCCCCTCCCCTTCCCAGCTCTCCCACAGCCCACTCTCCGCCTCTTCCTTTCTTCTTCCCTCCCCCCCCCACCTCCACATCAGTCTGAAGAAGGGTCTCAACCCGAAAAGTCGCTCTATAGATGCTGCCTCACCCACTGAGCTCCTCCATCATTTTTGTCTACCTTCGATTTTTCCAGCATCTGCAGTTCTTTCTTAAACACCAGGTATTTAGTTTAGTTTAGTTTATTGTCATTTGCACCGAGGTACAGTGAAAAGCTTTTATTTTGTGTTAACCAGTCAGCAGAAAGGCAATGCATGATTACAATTGAGATATCAACATTGTATAATTTAGAGGATAGTCTAGAGGCACTATCTGCACCTGGTGAGACAGCTGGCACAAGTGGCTTGCAGCCAGGCAAGGTGTCAGCTTACTGGAGGGAGAGGTTCTTTTCCAGAGGATTACTCTGATGTCGATGTTTACCCTGGCCTCTAATGAACGGGAACATTTGCAGGGAATCTGGAGAGAAATTGCCTATTGTCCTTGTCAGGTATAAACACATCATCATTGCAACAGTTGACTTGCTACAGCACCTGGCGTACAAGGTTCCAGCAAATATTTTAAAAACTGGTACAAATGCATGTTTACTTAAAACGCACCTTATCTTTGCAAGGAATTGGCAAAGAAAATACTCAAACTTTCCACCTCCAAGATGCCATTTTATATGCCCTTGAGGGCTGCAATATTTCAAAATAGTTTTCAAGTTTTACATGTCCTTCTTTTCCACAGAAGGCATAATGATGTTTGGAAGGAAGGCTCTGGAATGTTATTTTACTCACTGAAACGATGTTATGTCGGGGACCTTGGCCGGTTTCAAGTAAGATTGAGTGGGAGCAATGTTCTAATATGCATAGTGTTCTGTGTCATGTTCATTCGGCTTGCCAATCTTCACTTCCGAGGTCATGCAAAAGACCCAGATGCTGTCGTATACAGTAACCTTCTACCACTGCACAACCTCTTAAAGCAGCAGTGCCAAAGTGGGACCATTCCTCTGGATTACAGAAGGGGTGATTAGAATCTGCATTGTGAATCTGCAAAGGCCAAGGGTCCTTTCACTGTTGGAATTGGGCATCAGGGGGCAAGCAATATTGCTGTCATGAGCTTCCCCACATGCGTGTCAAGACAGGCATGTTTGAGTTTGAGTTTAGCTTATTGCCATATGTACTGAGGTACAGTGAAAAGCTTTTGTAGCGGAAAGAGATTATATGATTACAATCAAGCCGTTCAGTGTACAGATATATGGTAAAGGGAATAACGTGAATAACGCTTAGTGCAAGATAAAGCCAGTAAAGTCCAATCAAAGATAGTCCGAGGGTCTCCACTGAGGTAGATAGTAGTCAGGACTGCTCTCTAGTTGTTGATAGGATGGTTCAGTTGCTTGATAATAGCTGGGAAGAAAAACTTGTCCGGGAATCTGGAAGTGTGTGTTTTCATACTTCTGTACCTTTTGCCTGATGGGAGAGAGAAGTGGGTGAGACACGTCTAGTGATGGAAATGGGTTTTAGGAACTAGGGGTACTCTAAGGTCCGTGAGGCTGAGGTTGGGGAAGGAAGGGGGGATTTTTTTAATGCACGGTCATACCCATGTAAGAGTACAAGAATGCATAACTTGTTTATTGTGTATTTATAATATAGTTTATTTGGTATTATATGTCATAGCTGTGTCTCTCATCTCTCTCTCTCTCTCTCTCTCTCTCTGTGTCTGTCTGTGTCTGTCTGTGTCTGTCTGTGTGTGTGTTGGCTGCAGCCAACATCTGCTTCGGTGAGGGAAGCAGGTCGGTAATTGATCAAAAGGCCCCTCGGAGACTGTGTCTGAAATGAAAATGCAATGAGCTGTTTGGCCTGCCCTGTGCTTGAATTTGAAATGGAAATTAAATTAAATGAGTTGTTTGGCCTGCCTGAAACCACTAATTTTGGCCCACAAGGCCCCTGTTAGCCAAGAAACCAGTCCCTTTTTCCAAAAATGCCCGCATTAGCCCAGGAGGAGCATTTTGGCCCAAAAGGCCAATGCCAGGCCAGGAAAAGTCCAGAAAAAGTGCTTTTCACTGAGATTTCACAGATTTTTTTTTTTTAGAGCTCCTTCGGCCCATCAGGCCTGTACTAGCCCAGAAGGAGTCCCTTTGGCCCATCAATAAGTACTCTCCCTGCAAGTATTAAACCTCACCGCATTATTTTTCACTCTCCCTTCATTGGCTCCCTGTGAGATTCAGGGCAGGATATACTTTTTTCCTTCATTGCTGTGATCTGCAGAAAAAGATGAAAAATGTCTAAAATTGATTCTCCACGCTCTCCCCTTTCTCTCTCACAGAGACTCTCACCTGTTTTGGGCAGAATTTCTGGCAGTTTCTGAGCTGCCAGCCCACCAGGCCCGAGTGACTGAGCTGCCAACCCACCAGGCCTGAGTGACTGAGCTGCCAGCCCACCAAACCTGAGCGACTGAGCTGCCAGCCCACCAAACCTGAGCGACTGAGCTGCCAGCCCACCAGGCCTGAGTGACTGAGCTGCCAGCCCATGAATCCATTTAGCCCACAATGTCCATACTAGCCCTCTGGAAACCAGTCCCTTCAGCCCACAATATTGCGTTGGGGGACCAGCCCGCAATGGGTCCCACTTAGTCTAGTAAAAATATTGCCATTTGGAAGGAGCTCCAGAAAATCCACCCACTCAAGCCCTTCCCTCCGACACGGACACGGAGTGATCGCCGACCCTCCTTTTTTTCATTATACATCTATTTCCTTCGGATGTTTTTTTAAAAATTTCCACCTTACCATTTCCGTATTTTTTCGATAGCTGCCTTGACCCGTTTGATGTCATCCTTCGCCGTGCCCTGGCCTCAGCCCGCACCGATCTGCCGCACATGCTATGTGTGTGTTTGTGTGTGTTTGAGTGTGTGTGTGTGTGTGTGTGTGTGTGTGTGTGTGTGTGTGTGTGTGTGTGTGTGTGTGTGTGTGTGTGTGTGTGTGTGTGTGTGTGTGTGTGTGTGTGTGTGTGTGTGTGTTTGTTTTGGCGGAGTCTGAGGGGAGATGCGCCGGCACCAAGAGCGAGCGAACGTGCAGACAGACGGGCAAAAGTATCGATCATAGGTGACATTTCAGGTCGAGACCCTTCTTCAGACTGACAGTCAAGGGAAAGGGAAATGGGAGATATAGGCATATCTACCATTCATTTGTCCTTAGTACCATCTATAGCTCTTGTTCCTCTTTTCCCCCCGACTCAGTTTTAAGAATGGTGTCAACCCGAAATGTCACCTATTCTGCTCTATGATCGTTGCTTTCGTCCGTCTGTCCACTCGTTTCCTCGCCCATGGATTAAGTAGCACAGGATAAAAAACTGCAAATTCACGCACAGGATGGAAACTGAAAACTAGGGGAATGCCGTCCCCCTGCATACGCCGTCCCCCCATTTCCATCACTGGACATGTCCTTGCATAGAGAGAATGCAAGCTTCAAACAGAATTCTTCATGGATAATTCAATTAGATCGCCAATGTCCCCAATGAAAATAGATTATGAAAGAAAACTGGCAAGGAACATAAAAACTGACTGCAAAAGTTTTTATAGATATGTGAAGAGAAAAAGATTAGTTAAAACAAATGTAGGTCCCTTGCAGTCAGAAACGGGTGAATTGATAATGGGGAACAAGGACATGGCAGCAATTGAATAACTACTTTGGTTCTGTCTTCACAAGTAAGACATAAATAATCTGCCGGAAATAGCATGGGACCGGTGGTCAAATGAGATGGAGAAACTGTGAAATCCAGGTTAGTCAAATTAGTAGTTCCTGAGGATTGGAGGATAGCTAATGTAACCCCACTTTTTAAAAAGTGGTGTTAGGTAAATTGAATGGATTAAGGGCCAATAAATCCCCAGGGACAGATAGGCTGCATCCCAGAGTACTTAAGAGATAGCCCCAGAAATAGTGGATGCCTTAGTGATAATTTTTCAAAACTCTTTAGATTCTGGAGTAGTTCCTGAGGATTGGAGGGTAGCTAATGTAACCCCACTTTTTAAAAAGGGATGGAGAGAGAAAAAATGGGGTATTACAGACCAGTTAGTCTAACATCGGTAGTGGGGAAAATGCTAGTCAGTTATTAAAGATGGGATAGCAGCACATTTGGAAAGTGGTGAAATCATTGGACAAAGTCAGCATGGGTTTGTGAAAGGTAAATCATGTCTGACGAATCTTATAGAATTTTTCTAGGATGTAACTAGTAAAGTGGATAAGGGAGAACCAGTGGATGTGTTATATCTGGACTTTCAGAAGGCTTTCGACAAGGTCCCACATAAGAGATTAGTATGCAAACTTAAAGCACACGGGATTGGGGGTTCAGTATTGATGTGGATAGAGAACTGGCTGGCAGACAGGAAGCAAAGAGTAGGAGTAAACGGGTCCTTTTCAGAATGGCAGGCAGTGACTAGTGGGGTACCGCAAGGCTCAGTGCTGGGACCCCAGCTATTTACAATATATATTAATGATTTGGACGAGGGAATTGAATGCAACATCTCCAAGTTTGCAGATGACACGAAGCTGGGGGGCAGTGTTAGCTGTGAGGAGGATGCTAGGTGGCTGCAAGGTGACTTGGATAGGTTGGGTGAGTGGGCAAATGCATGGCAGATGCAGTATAATGTGGATAAATGTGAGGTTATCCACTTTGGTGGCAAGAACAGGATAGTAGACCATTATCTGAATGGTGGCCGATTAAGAAAAGGGGAGATGCAATGAGACCTGGGTGCCATGGTACACCAGTCATTGAAAGTAGGCATGCATGTGCAGCAGGCAGTGAAGAAATCGAATGGTATGTTAGCATTCATAGCAAAAGGATTTGAGTATCGGAGCAGGGAGGTTCTACTGCAGTTGTACTGGGTCTTGGTGAGACCACACCTGGAGTATTGTGTACAGTTTTGGTTTCCTAATCTGAGGAAAGACATTCTTGCCATAGAGGGAGTGCAGAGAAGGTTCACCAGTGATTCCTGGGATGGCAGGACATTCATATGAAGAAAGACTGGATAGTCTCGGCTTGTACTCGCTAGAATTTAGAAAATTGAGGGGGGATCTTATAGAAACTTATAAAATTCTTAAGGGGTTAGACAGGCTAGATGCAGGAAGATTATTCCCGATGTTGGGGAAGACCAGAACAAGCTGCCACAGTTTAAGGATAAGGGGGAAATCTTTTAGGACCGAGATGAGAAAAACATTTTTCACACAGAGAGTGGTTAATCTGTGCAATTCTCTGCCACGGAACGTAGTTGAGGCCAGTTCATTGGCTATATTTAAGAGGGAGTTAGATGTGGCGCTTGTGGCTAAAGGGATCAGGGGGTATGGAGAGAAGGCAGGTACCGGATACTGAGTTGGATGATCAGCCATGATCATATTGAATGGCGATGCAGGCTCGAAGGGCCGAATGGCCTACTCCTGCACGTATGTGTTTCTATGTCACCGAACATCGTTTATGAGAGCGATTTTAAGGAGATTTGCATGAAAAGCATGCACGATAAGCATCATATTGTTAATTATTTAAGCTGGTGTATGTAATTTCAGCAATCTAGCCTAAATCACTCATGCAGCTTGGTTTCTCCCTTGGTCTCTTGGATTTTAGATTATCTTAGTGTGACATTCTCTAGAAAATAACATCTTCGCTCGTTATTGCATGTGGCTCACAGTCAGTTTGAATACGACCAGTAATAGACATTAAAATGTGGAAAAAATAATCAGTTGGGATCATTGTACATAGTTCTAGATATTTCAAACCCAATCCGTCCATCTTCCTAATAAACCTTTTGATCTCACAACACATTGCATCATTATGCACATTGACAGCAGCTCTAGATTGCTGTGATGAGGCTTCAATAACCATTAATGTTGCCGTAGAACCCTCCTTCCTTTCCATAGTTTCTGCAAAGGTCACCTCTTTGTTGATGGAGGGACAACAGGCTCCGTGGTTTCGGCATGTTTATGCTGCTGAGGGAAGGACATAGTCGGCCACATTATCTGCTGCTATGACTGCTCCATTGGCGGTCACTGTAGATTTAGTCTCGGGTATTGTGATTAGCAATACCTCCTGGTGGCAGAGCGCCCTGGCTCAAATGTTAGCAACGCAGTAGCTGCCAGCATCTGCAACTGGACAGACCTTGTTTGTTTTATAGTCTTTATCCCGCTTAAGGTAACCAAGAGGCACTCTCTTGATGATGAAAGGAATTGGGCAGCACTACAACACTTCCCAGTAAATTTGAATAATTCCATTTTATAGAATGCAGGAGAGCGTTTAACCTATTAAGAGCTACATGGTTAGTTCCTATTCTTTTCATGATGCCATGCTGACACTTGACTGGTGAGCTTTTGAAAGGAGGTAATGTGTGTACTGCTGCCGTACAAACCTTCACCAACTTGTCAACTTACCCAAGTGATGTAATGGGCAGGGCTGTCGAAGGATTTACCCAAGATTTTGAGGATTCATTGGCAATCAGCACCGTAAAAGCTTTGAACAAATCTGCCAAATTCACGCAGGCCAAAGCCGAGACTCTAAAACTCTATCTTCAGCCAAACAAGACTGGATTAAAAGGCCCTGCACTCGATGGAGAACCAGGGAACCAACAACTGAAATTGTTAATAAATTGGATGAAACAGTTTGAATCTGTCAACAGCCCAATTTCAGTTCAGTTCAGTTTCAGTTTTAGTTTTAGTTTATTATCACGTGCACCCAGGTACACTGAAAACCTTTTGAGACGTGCTAACCAGTCAGCGGAAAGCCAATACATGATTACAATTGAGTCATCCACAGTGTACAGATACAAGATAAGGGAATACCATTTAGTGCAAGAAAAGTCCAGTAAAGTCAGATCAAAGATAGTTCGAGGTAGATAGTAGTTCAGTAGCCCATCCACTAGATCAAAGATTTATCATGTAATGCTAAACTCAATCACAAACGGCGGATCGAGGAGCATTTCCAAAACAACTCCGACCCCAGGCGCATGTGGCAAGGAATCAAATCCATTGCCGATTACCATAGAGTTAATACCCCCCCCCCCCAGACAACGCCTCCCTTCCTGACGAGCTAAACCATTTCTATGCTCGCTTTGACCGGGCCAACAAAACTCCAGCCATCAAAGTTGCTCCATCCCCGAATGAACAACCTCTCAGTCTCTCCACCTCTGCTGTACAAGATGCACTGAGCAAGGTGAACGAGCACAAAGCTGCCGGCCCCGATGGCATCCCCGGGCGGGTGCTCAGGGCATGTGCTGGACAACTATCCCCAGTCCTCACTGACATTTTCAATCTGTCACTGGCCCAGGGTTTTGTCCCCACTTGCCTCAAGACCTCAACCATCGTGCCAGTGCCCAAACAATCAGCTACAGGTAGTCTCAACGACTTCCGCCCAGTGGCACTCACCCCTGTCATTGCAAAGTGCTTTGAGCGGCTGATCTTGGCTCACCTCAAAGCCAGCCTCCCCCCCCACACTGGACCCTCATCAGTTTGCCTACTGGACCAACAGGTCTACAGAGGACGCCATATCGGCGGCCCTACACTCTGCCCTGACCCACCTGGACAGCAATAACACCTACATCAGGCTGCTGTTCATTGATTTCAGCTCTGCCTTTAACAATGTCATCCTTGCTAGCTTGATCACCAAACTCAGCGGACTTGTCATCTCCACCTCCCTCTGCAATTGGACACTGGATTTCCTCACCAACAGACCACAGTCTGTTAGGGTCAATAACCTCACCTCCTCCACTATAACACTGAACACCGGCATGCCACAGGGCTGTGTACTCAGCCATCTCCTCTACTCCCTCTTCACCCATGGCTGCATCCCTAAGAATGACTCCAACGCCATCATTAAGTTTGCCGACGACACCACGGTGGTAGGGCTGATCAGTGACAACGACGAGTCAGCCTACAGGGAGGAGATCCAGCACCTGACAGCCTGGTGTGCCAACAATAACCTCGTCCTCAACTCCAAGAAGACGAAGGAGATTATTGTTGACTTCAGGCAGACCAGAGGGTGCAGTCATACCCCCATCCATATAAACGGGACTGAGGTGTAGCGCGTCTCCAGCTGCAAATTCCTCGGGGTACACATCTCGGAGGATCTGTCCTGGTCCCTCAACACGTCCAAGCTGATCAAAAAGGCGCAGCAGCGCCTTTACTTCCTGAGGAGGCTCAAGAAAGCCCACCTGTCCCCCCAGATCCTGACCAACTTTTACTGCTGTACCATCGAAAGCATCCTGACCACCTGCTTCATGGTATGGTACAGCAGTTGCACCGTAGCGGACAGGAAGGCACTACAACGGGTGGTGAAAACCGCTCAGTACATCATCGTTGCCCCGCTCCCTGCCATGGATGCCCTCCACCGAAAACGGTGTCTGAGACAGGCCGGGAAGATCATCAAAGACCCTTCCCACCCTAACCATGGACTGTTTGCCCTCCTCCCATCAGGGAGGCGGTACAGGAGGCTCAGGTCTCGTACTAGTAGGATGAGGAACAGCTTCTACAACAACACTATCACATTGCTAAACTCGGAGTCCTGCCGATAGATTTCTCCAGTCCCTCCGTCCACATTGTTTGCTTATTCTGTATTTTTTATTACTATGGACTGACGCTAAACTGCATTTTGTTGTACCCATACTTGTATCTGTTCAATGACAATAAAGTTGAATTGAATTGAATTGAATTGAATTTATCCAATAAATAACTCATAGGACAGAAGCAATTCTGAACATAAAGGTTCAGAAACAGTTCTCATCTCAGAAAGTTTGTCAAAATAACTAACTCTTTCAACTTTGAGTCAGTAATGCACAAGAATGGATAGAAGAAGTTTCAAATGTCCTCACGATGTCTACCATGAGAATGGGTTGTTAGAGTGAGCAAAGAAAGATGCAATTGAGGCTGGTGTTGGTGTTATTTTGATGTGAGAACAGTGCACAATAAGTGGAAGACCCTTGCCATTCAAGGAGTATCACTAAGATTGTTAGCTATATATTCTAATCTTGTCCTGCCAAGTTCCATGACCAGATATAACCAGAGCCTTGGGTTGTATCAAGACCACAATAAGAGAATTCTACCCACTCCAAGTGGGTAGAGGCCAATAATCTGTGCCATGTGTCTCTCAATCCTATATGTACCACCCTTTGTGTAAAAAAAATGCCCCTCTGGTTCCTGTTAAATTTTACCTCCCTCACCTTAAACCTATGTCCTCTGGTGTGAGCAAAAGATTCTATGCATTTACCCTATCTGTTCCCCTCATGATTTTGTACACCTTTACAAGATCAACCCTCAGTCTCCTGTGCTCAAAGGAATAAAGTCCTAGCCTGCCCAACCTCTCCCTTTAGCTCAGTGCCTCAAGTCCCGGCAACATCCTCATTACTCTTTTCCGCACATCTAGCTTAATGTTGTAGCAGGGTGACCAAAGCTAAGCACAATACTCTCTACATGTGGCCTTACCACTGAAGAACTTATTGTATTTCTCATTTCATGTTTTTGAAGACTGGTGATTTTCATAGTTGTTAACCTGTCTAACTCATCTGACGATCTTCTCTAGCTGTTGAAATATATATATAAACTGTCTTTATTTGTGTTCTTTGATGGAATTATATACTTTGTTCATTTATCTGTAATCCAGCAAATTATCTGTAATCTAGCAATGTTATAGACATGGTAATTTTCCAAAATTATGGAAATTATTTGCCATGCAACATGTTTAGTGCATTTATTAGTCATTCCCATAGGCAGAAACGTTTAGATGCAGTATGAAGTAACCTGTCACCTTGACAAAGGTACGCAGAAGAGATGCTTTGAATAGAAAACACTGATTTAAATGAAGGCAGTCTTATTTTTCCCTAGAGTACTGCCAATAGTAATATTTTTAATCACTTTTTAGAATGCACCACCATCTGAGTGAATGTCTAATTGGGATTAATCCTGCATAGTCTGTGCTATTATGACTGTTGCATAATCATAGGCACAGAACAATCAATAGGGAATTACAGTGTTTAGGTATTATTGTAATACCAATTCTCTGATTAATGTGCACTGCCTGCTAACGAAATAGAAATGTACAAAAATCTCCGCAGACTGGTTGCGTAACTAACAATCAAAGATCATTATGGATACAAAATCCTTTAAAAATAGTCAGGCTATTTTTAACCATTATATAGAACATTGAACAGAGAACCGTACACCACAAGAACAGACCCTTCAACCCACAATGTCTGTGCCGAACATAGTGCCAAGACCATCTTTCATCTACCAGCACATTATCCATGACCTTCCATTCCTTACAAATCCATATGCCTATCTAAATGCCACTATCGTATCTACCTCAAATGCCAACCCCGGCAGCACTTTCTAGGCGCTCACAACCACAGCAATTTTGGTGTCACCTGCAAACTTACTATATTTGTATATAGTATATATATAATTTATATAAATATAATTTCCCAGCGCAGATCCCAGCAGAACTCCACCGGTCACAGACCTCCAGTCTGAATATTGTACTTCCACCACAACCCTTGGTCGTCTATCAATAAGCCTGGTCTTCACAAGTTCACAAGCTGTAGGAGTAGAATTAGGCCAATCGGCCCACTGAGTCCACTCCGCCATTCAATCATGGCTGATCTCTGCATCCTAATCCCATTTTCCTGCCTTCTCCCCATAATCTTGACACCCGTTCTAATCAGGAATTTGCCAATCTCTGCCTTAAAAATATCCACTGATTTGGCTTCCACAGCCCTCTGTGGCAATGAGTTCCACAAATTAACTACCCTGTGACTAAAGAAGTTCCTCCTCACCTTTTTTTCCTGAGGCTATGACCTCTGGTCCTGGACTCTCCCACCAGTGGAAACATCCTTTCCACCTCCACTCCATCTATGCCTTTCATTAGTCTGAATCCATACCATCAAGTCACTGTAAAACCTGTGCATCTTAATCTTCTGGAACAGCCTACAATGGGGAACTTTATCATATGCCTTACTAAAATCTACACAGACAATTCCTACTGCCCTACCCTCATCAATCACCTTTGTCATTTTCCAATGGTCTAAAAATCTGGAACCCTGCCCCCCGCATCAGCTCCTGAGCCGTGTATTATCTTCCTACTCCTATTCTCATTAACACGTGGCAATGGGAGTAATCCAGAGATTGCTACCCTCTGGGATCCTGTTGTTTTAATACTCTGCCAAATACACTATATTCACTTTGCAGGACCTCATTCCTTTCCTTACCTATGTCACTTGTGCCAATGTGGCCAATGACTTTCAGCTGCTCGTCCTCCTCATTGAGAATGTACTTCAACCACTCGGAGCCATCATGGACCCTGGCACCAGGGAGGCAGCACGCTATTCTGGAGTCTTGTATGCTGCCACCAAATCTGTCTGTCCTGTAACTATTGAGTGTCCTATCACAATGGCTCTGTCGGACTTTTCCCTTTCTAGTGGTGCCTCAGAGTCAGGCCCGTCACCACAGTCCTGAACACTGCTGCTACCTCTCTCTCCTGACCAGTCCTTCCCCGTAACAATATCCAAAGAAGCATACCTATTGTCGAGGGGATTCTTATTGTCGCAGGAAATTCCTGCCCTCTCTGCCTGCTCCTTCTCCTATAACCATATAACCATATAACAATTACAGCACGGAAACAGGCCATCTCGGCCCTACAAGTCCATGCCGACAAATTTTTTTCCCTTAGTCCCACCTGCTGCACTCGTACCATAACCCTCCATTCCTCTCATCCATATGCCTATCCAATGTACTTAACCACTTTTAAATGATACCATCTGAACCTGCCTCCACCACTTCCACTGGAGCTCAGCACGCTATCTCTGGAGTCTTGTATGCTGCCACCTAAACTTCTGTCCTTAATTCTGAAGTCATGTAACTATTTGAATGTCCTATCACAAAGGGCTCTGTCCACACAACTCTGTCTATCCCTTTCTAGTTTTGACCTCAGAGTCAGGCCCCCCTTAACCTTCTGCGCTCCAAAGAATAAAGCCCTAACTTGTTCAAGTTTCTCTGTAACTTAGTTGCTGAAACCCAGGCAACATTCTAGTAAATCTCCTCTGTACCTCTCTAGTTTTGTTGACCTTCCCCGTAAATTGTACACCATACTCCAAAGAATGCCTTGCATACCTCCCAGCTTCTATACTCAAGGGGATTTTAAAGGCTGCAGGAAAAAGCTTTCCACCCTATCTATATGAGATTCCACTTCAAGGAACTATGCACGGTTATACCCAGATCCCTCTGTTCAACTTATTCTTCAATTCCCTAGTGGTACATGTATCCTACTTGATTTGTCCTGCCTGTAGCAGGGTGTAGTCTCCTAGTGGTCATGTATCTACTTCCTGCCTATATCTTGGGCAGGACCACCTCTTACACCATGGATAATCCTGACATGATCCAGCTGCAGCTCCAGTTCCTTATCATGGTCCTTAAGGAGCTACGGCTGAACGCGCTTACTACAGGTGTAGCTCTCAGGGGCACTGAAGATCCTGATTTCCAAAATCCTGCGGGATGAACATTCCTCTATTCCATCTGCCATCTTGATGACACCAAAAACCTACATAGTAAAACAAACCGCACATTAACCCTTTCCTCAGCCCTCTTGCCAACGCCTCTAGAAACAAAGATTCAGTGTTGCACTTACCCTCAAAGAGCACTGCCCCTCAACACAGACTCTCTCCCAACATGGCCGCTTCCTTCCTTTTATTGGCTGCTGTGCCTCATCAAATGCTTGCTCTTTGCACATCCTGCCTACTCTTGTAAAAAGCTTTGTTTTAAGCTATTTTGAAGAAACTTTTGCCTGAAAGCTTCTTGTCAATCAAAACCTGCTCGTTTACTCAACGTTCTCGCCGATTTTTCGAAAATGCATTCTCTCCTCTCAAAATGGCTGCTCACCAACTCTCTCCTCAACTTTTGAAGATCAAAAAAAAATCTTTGGTTCAAAACAATTCAGCCTAACAGTAAATTGAAATATTCATTGGAATAATACTGCGAATGGGAACTCATTCTCGGAAACAGAAACGTGGAAGGTGTAAAATTAATCTGATATAGACTTTGAAAACAGTGTAATGTGATGAGAATACAGGTTCACCATAGAAAGTGAACCACAGATGCACCATAGAAACATACTGTCAGGTTGCATCACAGCTTGTTTTGGGAACAGAGCTTCCCAAGTCTTCACAAAATTGCAGAGAGTTGTAGATGTAGCCAGACTATCATATGGATGAAACTCCCATCCGTTGACTCCATCTACACTTCATGCTGCCTCAGAAAAATAGCCAAAATAATCAAAAACTTCACCAACCTCAGTGATCCATTTTTCTCCCCGCTCCCATCGAGCAGAAGACACAAACGCTTGAACGCGCTTACCACCTGACTCAGGAACAGCTTCTTCCCCACTGTTACCAGGCTTCTGAATGGTCTTTCAATAAACTAGGGTCCTGTCCGATTCACCTCTATGCCATTACAAACATTGAACATGGTCTCTGGAACTGATGCGCTACATGCTAAGAACTATATTCTGCACTCTATTTTTTTTTCCTTTTCTGTACCTATTGTACTTGATTTTGTCTTGATTGTATTTATGTATAGTATTGTCTGATTTGAATGGATAGCAGGTAAAATAAAGCTTTTCACTGTACCTTGGTAGACATGACTACAATAATAAACCTCAACCTTAACTTTCTGAAGTCTTATTTCCTCGGACTGCTAATGAGTGGTTCATAAGGTTCACAGCTATCAGCGGAAGAATGAAATGAAAGATGAAAGGTAAAAGCAGAAAGATTAACTCACTGGTGTGAAGTTCACTGAAACCGCTCAGCATTATATTACGTTCACCAAATATCTGATTCACAAAGGCTCCCAGTAACGTGTGACATGGTTCTGAATGGAATTAAAACAAAATTGCACAATGACATAATCCAAGTGGCACAACCTCATTTTGTCCACAACCGTAGTCCTACAGAGAAGAATGGGCATTAGATCTGGGAACGTTTTAACCGAAGATAGACACAAAAAGCTGGAGTAACTCAGCGGGTCAGACAACATCTCTGGAGAATAGGAATAGGTGATGTTTCAGGTCTTCAGAATGAGAGTCAGGAGAAAGGGAAACGAGAAATATAGAGAGATATAGAACAAATGAATGAAAGATAGGCTAGAAAGTTGTAGTCAGAGAGAAGGAGGAAGCACAGAGGGGGATCAGTGAGATATGATGCAGGGCTGCCAACTCACACGCTTTGAGCGTGAGAATGACGCATTTGAACAAATTCTCACGCTGATCACTAATTTCTCATGCTCTGCCGTGAGGAATCCTGTGATCAACGAAAATTAAAAAACTCAGATAAACTGCATGGGCCGCGGGTGTTGGAGAGCCGGGGCTGAGGGAGGGATGGAAGCAGAACCAGCAGCGGGAACAGATGCGGGTTGCCGGCCCTGGCGAGCGTTTGCCGGGCTGGCGAGTGTCTGTGGGGCTGGCGAGCCGCTCGCTGTAACTCCGGCCATGGAGCAGTGCAAGAGTCCCGGGCCGTCGGAGGCGTCGGAAGCGTTGTGCCGCTGCCGTGAGTCGGAGAGAGAGAGGAGGAAGGAGACAGGAGACAGGGGAGACAGGGGAGAGAGAGAGAGGGGGGGGGGAGAGAGAGGGGAGAGAGAGAGAGAGACAGGTAGGGGGAGGAGAATGTGGAGAGAGAGAGAGGAGGGAGAGGTAGTCGGGGAGAGAGAGAGGAGAGAGAGAGGGAGGGAGGATAGAGGAGAGGGGAGAGAGAGGGGGAAGAGAGAGAGAGGAGGGAGAATGGGAGAGGGGGAGAGAGAGGGGGAGATAGAGGGAGAGAGAGAGGGGAAAGAGAGGGGAAAGAGGAGAGAGAGAGGGAAGAGAGAGAGAGAGAGAGAGAGGGGGAGAGAGACTGAGGCGTGAATGAGGGGGAGAGAGATGGAGAGTGAGGGGAGAATGAGAGAGGGAGAGAGAGAGGCGGGGGGAGAGGGGGGAGAGAGAGAGAAGGGGAAAGAGAGAGGGGGGCAAAGAAGAGGAAATAGAGACAGAGGAGAAAGAGAGAGGGGGAGAGTGGGAGGTGGGGAGGGAGAAATGGGGGAGGGAAAGGTGGGAAGAGGGGGAGAGAGAGGGGAGGTGGAGAGAGAGAGGCGAGAGAGTGTGTGGAGAGAGAGGAGAGAGAGGGAGAGGAGAGACGGAGGAGAGAGGGAGAGAGAGAAGGAGTGAGAGGGAGAGGAGAGAAGGAGAGAGAGAGAGAGGAGAGGGGAGGGAGAGAGAGGGGAAAGAGAGGGGGGAGAGAGAGAGAGAGGGGAGGGAGGGAAAGGGAGAGTGGAGAGGGAGAGGAGAGAGAAGAGAGAGGGGGAGAGAGGGAGAGAAGAGGGGGGGAGCAGAGCTGCCGTGAGAGTCTCTGTGCCGAATTTGCCCAGGTGACCGGCATGGATCAGGCTGCGGCTCGGTGCATCCTGGGGGACAACAAGTGGCTGCTGGAAGTAAGTACCAAGCACTGGGTAGAAACGGTGGAGGGTAGTGGACTTCAAATGGGAGTGGTTGTTGAAAGCATCCTGCTTACCTGCTAGATTTTAATTTACTGTTACTGTAGGAAAAATGTTCCCGATGTTGGGGGAGTTCAGAACCAGGGGTCACAGTTTAAGAATAAAGGGTAGGCCAGTTAGGACTGAGATGAGGACAAACTTTCTTCACGCAGAGAGTTGTGAATTTGTGGAATTCTCTGCCACAGAAGGCAGTGCAGGCCAATTCACTGGATGTTTTCAAGAGAGAGTTACATTTAGTTCTTGGGGCTAACAAAATCAAGGGATATGGGGAAAAAACAGGAAAGAGGTACTGATTTTAGATGAATAGCCATGATCATATTGAATGGCAATGCTGGCTTGAAGGGGCGATGGCCTATTCCTGCACTATTTTCTATGTTTCTATGCTTGAGTATATGGCAATAAAACTCGATCACTTGATTTTGAAGCATTCATGCATGGTGGAGGTATAATGCAGTCATAGAGTGATACAGTGTGAAAACAGGCCCTTCGGCGCAACTTGCCCACACCCGCCAACATGTCCCAGCTACGTTACCTGCTTTTGGTCCATACCTCCAAACCTGTCCTATCCATGTGTCAGTCTAACTTAAATGTTGTGTTGGTCCCTGCCTCAACTACCTCCTCTGGCAGCTTGTTCCATGCACCCACCACACTTTGTGTGGAAAAAGGTGCCCCTTAAAAAGTTACCTCTTAAAAATACTTCACACAAAAAACATTGAAATCACACTTCTACATTGCACTAAAACATGATTTTAATACATAAAATTTCAAAAAGTCCCTACCCTCCCCCCACTCGGTTGCTCCACTCCCTCACACGGGTACCCCCAAGGCCAGTGATCGCTCAGCCTCCCCACTTTCAAAAACGCTGCGCGGCCCCTGGTTCAGACGGAGAACACTGCCAGATGTGAGCGGGGAACTGAGGCCAGTTGTCCATGATGTCTGGATCCCAATGCTCAGCGATTCATGTTTTAGAGTTGGCTAATTTTATTGATTTGTAATTAGCCTAATTTGTAAATAGTTGACAAAACCTTAATTTATTAATCCAGAATATCCAGGGGGATGAGATTAGTGTAATATTAAAATGACATGCAAGGTGTCCAGCTGTCTGTCACAACACACAGCCCTGATAACCGATTATTTCCTTCAGTTAAATATAGGGAAGGTAGCACAATTGTCATTTAACACTCAATTATGAAGTTTGTTTACCTCACTGACTATTTCTAAACCCCCACCTCCTTCCCCCAATTCCTTTGACAGGTTGAGTAGAAATGTCCCCAATCTCGTCGTTTTATTAATTGAACATGTAGATGAACATCTTCAAGGAGTTGGAAACTGATTCAGATGCGATATTTAAGAGCTTGTTCAAAGAAGGGGCATATTTTAAAGGAGTGACAGAGATACTTGCAGGGGAATGTGTGAGGAGATTATTATTTGTCTTTAGTTTTAGCTTGAACCGGGACATCTGACGATTCAAAGTTTAATATAGTAATTGTGCTGATGCTGACCCCAACCAACCACGTAATGAATATCATCCTTTACGGAGGTTTTACTTTTATGATGCCATTTAAACTTCACTTGGATTTCAATCACTTCAATGTAAAATTAATTGGGAATGGGGAACATTGGAACACAAATCTGCCCTTGGTACATATTAACTGTATGTTGGTAGGTGCAATCAAAACAAAGATCTTTTTATCATTGTTGCGTTATGAATACCACAGAAAATATGATGTACTCTCAAGATCACATTTAATAGAATAATATTGCTTAAATATATAGTTATTGGACTTTGCATTTCAGAAAGGTCCCAGCTGAGAGGAAGACAGCAAAATACTGAAAATATTGGTGGTGAAAATGACTTTAGGACAGTTTGTTATGAAAATGAAAGAAATAGACAATAGGTGCAGGAGTAGGCCATTCGGCCCATCAAGCCAGCACCGCAATTCAATGTGATCATGGCTGATCATCCCCAATCAGTACCCTGTTCCTGCCTTCTCCCCATATCCCCTGACTCCGCTATTTTTAAGAGCCCTATCTAGCTCTCTCTTGAAGGCATCCAGAGAACCTACCTCCACCGCCCTCCGAGACAGAGAATTCCACAGACTCACCACTCTCTGTGAGAAAAAGTGTTTCTTCATCTCCATTCTAAATGGCTTACTCCTTATTCTTAAACTGTGGCCCCTGGTTCTGGACTCCCCCAACATTGGGAACATGTTTCCTGCCTCTAGCATGTCCAAGCCCTAAACAAATTGTAACAGAATACTTATACAGCTGAGTGAGTATAATTTTACTTCGGAGTCACGTGAGTGACTACGTGAAGAGCCCTCAGGACGCATGTGCGGCATTTCGTTCAGCAGTGCAACAGCGGCCGCATCGGGAGTCAGGTGCTCCCGCTACAGCGCGAAAGAACAGCCCGTCAGGTAAGTACCCTGAGGTCGGGATTTCTTTCACAGGGAGCCTTCTGCTTTATTTCAGGCAGGGAACAAAGGCTCTTGGACAAACCTGTCCCCCGCTCGACTCCACGTAGGAGCGTTCCATCTGGGGGGGGGGCAGCAACAAGGCAGTAGGCGCCGCTTACCGGGCGCTCCGCTATCCCCGACACCGTGCCGAGCCCAGCCCGCTAGCGCCTGAGCAGCGGGCTGGAAGTAAAGCTACCGAAGAAGCGTCCGGCCGGTGGCCTCCGACTTGTTGGATGGGGACGTCTATCCACCCGCACGGGGGAGAGACAGCTGTCTGAGCCGCATGGAGCGGCTCCTGGAGCAGGAGCTCCAGCGAGACGCGCTTCGTGAGGGGCACTCTCGCAGGGGGAGTTCAGGCACTCACTCCACAGTGTCTTGTGCACTGTCCATTGCTTTCTCCTTACCTGAGGGTAGCTTTGGTGACCAGGACTGGGCTGGTCAAGAAGAGGGGATGCTAGCTGAAGATGTCGGGAGTATGCAAGGGGTGCAGGGACAGGAAGAGCTGCTGGGTGTGGTGGACCGCTACGAGGCAGCCCCACATGCAGGAGGCCGTTAATGGCCAAACTAGCGGCCAGCATTGACCACCTCTCCAACAGGCCCCTACAGGAGCAGGTGGTCAATGAGGCCTTAGAAACGTATACAGCTGTGAGTCCCTTAAAGTGCTGGCTGTAAACAGCCAAAACTGGGGGCACATTGGGGCAATATTCGGAACCAGGAGCTAAAACTGCAGCGGATCCTCAGGCTCCTGACGTCAGCCATCACATCGTTTGCTCGTTCCGTGGACAAATACGGAGATGACCACAACCTTCGTAAACAAATCATAAGACCTGCCATGAAATCCTAAATTTGTGGGGTTGTGCAAAACCCCAGCCACTGAGCCAGACCCACTGCTCTTTAGCAAAAACCTCACAAAGCATATAAAGGATATGGAAGAGGCCTTAAAAAACTTTCGGTCTCATGAGGGCAGGCCCCGGGACGAGCAAACCAAAAACCAAAAACAATACTTCCCAAGCAGCAGCACCCCATCGCGTCCACCAGTCGACGTCTACCATATGGGACTGGTGAAAGCTCGGGGTCCGCATTCTATCACCGTAAGTCTTCTTTAGACCAGGGCCCAGAGCGGACCCCATGGAAAATGTGCCACCCCCCAACGTCACCGCCACGTCAGACAACGTGCAAGACTCGTTGGACTGGCAGGAAACAGAAGAAATATCCATAACCATGGAGGTAGGTGGGTCTGGTTCCTACCAGCGTATAGAAAATAGGGGCTTAATACTAACAGGGGGGAGATTACACCTGTTTAAAGAAGCACTAGAGTCTCTCACGAGTGATCAGTATATACTCAATGGCATTAGTGGATACAAAATACAATTCATACTAGAAAAATTGCCACCAGTTCGGCATTCACCCCAGAGGGTATTTTCCCTCTCAGTTAAAGAAAAACGAGAGGGACAAGCTGAACTGGTGAGTAATTACAAAGGGTATCATTAGAAAAACAAAACATGAACCCTTGGAATTCGTATCAAATATATTCACTAAACCCAAAAAAGATGGTGGATGTCGCATCATCATTGACTTAACTTCACTAAATATGTTTGTTAAGTATATACATTTCAAAATGGAAACATTTGTTACTGCCAAACAACTAATTTCCAAAGGATACTTCATGGCAAGCATTGATCTTAAAGATGTTTACTATTCAGTACCATTCACAAGGATCATCGCAGATACCTGAAATTTTCCTGGATGGGGCAGCTATGGCAGTTTAAAGTGTTACCCAATGGATAAACATCAACCCAAATTATTCACCAAGCTACTAAAACAAGCTCTGGCAATATTAAGAAGACAAAAACATATTGTCATGGCATATCTTGATGATATCTTAACAGTAGGCAAGACCATGGAATTGACTATGACAGCTGTATCAGCTACCAAACAGTTGTTCGAAACCCTGGGATTGTCTTACATCCAAATAAATCTAAGTTGAAGCCATCCACAATCATGGACAACTTGGGCTTCACAATTAATTCAGTCTACGTGACTGTAACATTGCCAAGAGACAAAACAGCTGAATTGGCATAATCGTGCAACAATTTAATGGTCAACAAACGACCAACTATTCGACAAGTAGCAGAGTAATTGGGAAAATGGTAGCAGCATTTCCGGCTACACAATTCGGACCTTTGCACTATCAAAACTTACAAAGAGCAAAGGTACAGGCACAAAACGACATGCAGGTTATTATGATCGTGTCATGAAGTTACCCACTGAAGCAATATCAGAACTACAGTGGCGGGTAAAAACGTTTGGCATAATTTCAGGCCTATTATCATCACTAACCCTACGTTAGTTATCCAAACAGATGCCAGTGCTCAAGGCTGGGGAGCAACTAACTGCATATCCAGCACAGGTGGTAGATGGACTAACCCAGAGTCATCATTACCACTTACACTGGGCATTAATTATCTAGAGATGTTGGATGACTTTTATAGTTTAAAAGCATATGCATCAAATATGCATCACTTGTATGTATGGTTACAAATAAATAATACTATGGTGGTGGCCTACATTAACCATATGGACGGCATAAAATCGTTATTATGCGACAAGTTGGTCAACACAATTTGGCAATGGTGTGTCGAAAGACATATTTGGCTATCAGCAACTTACCTGCCAGGTAAGCTAAATACAGTGGCAGACACCAGGTCACGTAAATTTAATGACAACATCGAATGGATGTTAAACCCCAAAAAAATTTGCAAAAGTCATCAAGCAATATGGCATGCCAGATATCGATTTATTTGCGTCAAGGCTAAATCACCAGGTACCTATGTATGTCGCTTGGGAACCAGACCTGAGGCAGCAGCGGTAGATGCGTTCACGCTGGATTGGGGAAATTCTTCTTCTATGCATTTCCTCCCTTCTGCCTCATCAGTCGGGTACTACGCACAATACAAATGGACTCTGCTTCAGGTATTTTGATAGCACCCGACTGGCCTACACAGCCATGGTTCCCAATACTCCATGACATGGTTGTTGAAACTCTGATGGTATTCCCCAGTGACCCAGAGTTATTAACATCCAGTGTCGGGCATAAGCCACCCATGCCATGAAAAAATCAAACTCCTGGGTTGCAGATTCTGCACAAACCACTTCTGGGACTGGGATTATCATAACAAACCGTCAACACCATGTCAGCATCCCTCCGAACATCCACTAAAAAACAGCACTTGTCCAGCATCAAAAAATGGGAGAAGTACTGCTTGGATATAGGGACCACCTACTCAACCGCTACAGATACCAACGTACTGGAATTCCTGGCGAACCTTCACCACGATGAAGGACTCAGCTACAGAGCCATCAACACAGCTAGAAGTGCCCTGCCTGTCTATTTAAAACCAGCTCCAGGACAACAGGCCATGGGGTCCCACCCGCTGGTGGTCAAACTAATGAAGGGTATTTACAGCTCTAACCCCCTAGACCAAGGTACACCCATACATGGGATGTCAGTGTGGTCCTGACATACCTCAGGGGATGGCCACCAGCCAGATCCCTCAACCTGGAACAATCTATGCTCAAAACACTCATGTTGATGGCACTTGTATCATGTTGATGGCACTTGTATCACTACACCTATTGCGACTGGACACCATGCTCACAGCTCCAGACCAGATCTCTGTCGTTATCCAGGGACTGATCAAACAGAGAAGACCAGGAACACCTAATCCAGTCGTGGATTTCCGGGCTTACCCGCCAGAACCGCGGTTATGTGCCATGACCCACTTACTGTCCTACATAGACACAACCAAAAATATTCAAGGGAGAGGAAAAGCCTTGTGGGTCAGTCATAAAAAACCTTATGGTCGGGTGACGAGCCAAACCATTTCGAGATGGCTCAAGCAGGTGCTAAAAGCTGCTGGGTTAAACACTAACATGTACAAATCTCACTCCACCAGGGCAGCATCCACGCGGACGGCCAAAAGAATGGACATTTCTTACAGACTGCAAATATTTAATTTAAGCCCGGGGGAGCAATTTAATTTCGTTGTTGTTGTTAAAAAATGTGTTTTTCTACAAACAGATTCATTGGTTGATTACGATAACACACTTCCTCCCTCAAGGACTTCGGCAGTGAGTTAAGTAATAACTGTTACACGGTTTGAAATCACAGAGCTTTAAAATCTTCACGTAATCCCTCATCGTAACTCCTCATAAAATACAGATCAAACTTCAAACTGGTAAGCTCTCGTTTAATCTTACTATTTTACGGATGAGAAATTGTGTTCAACTTACAATTGATGACTTCTTCTTTGACAAAGTAACTAGCATGTTAGATAACAAGGAAGCCAGTGAATGTAGCAAATTTTGTTATCCATAATTTGGTCTGGGAAGTGCCCCATAGAGGATTACTGCATTAGATAAGCACCTGTGGGCTTGAACGTAATAGGTTAAGTCCAGGGGGTCAGATATGGGGCTTTATGTGTGGGCCAGATATATTGTCAGTGCAAAGGGGCTAGGGGCAAGGCCAAGTGTGCATTCAGAGTCAAGGTCTGGAATAGTACTAGGTGTGCAGTCAAAGCTGGGACCAGGGGAGTGTTCAGCACTGGGAACCTAAGCAGGTAAACAACTATGATCAGGGTAGAATAGGGGGCCAGGTGTAAGGCTGGAGGGCTCAGAGACAGGAATGAGAGAAGGTATGCAACTGGAGTCAGGGCCAGGAGTAATACCAGGTGTGCAGTGAGACCCAGGTTGGTCAGCATGGGCCAAGCTTTTGATTACAACCTGATATCCATATATGAATACACTAAGATGAATACACCAGATGAATACAGTATGCACCATATTGCATCATTTCAAGCTAAAAAATGCAAAAGCTCCGTACCAATGGGAGGGGGACACACACCCTCCTCCCACCCATTCCTTCTCACCAGAGATTCAGCCTGTCCCAGCATTTTGTGTCTATCTTCGGTTTAAACCAGCATCTGCAGTTCCTTCCTACAGATACTGTATCCGCTGTTCTATGTGTGACCAAACGCATGCTCGGCGATCTTTTCGCTGAACACCTGTTCAGTCCTCCTAAACCTACCTGATCTCCCGGTTGTTAAACACTTTATAAACACTTTAATCCCCTCCCATTCCCACACTGACCTTTCTGTCCTGGGGCTCCTCCATTGCCAGAGTGAGGCCTAGTGCAAATTGGAGGAACAGCAGCTCAAATTTCCTTTGGGCAGCTTACATTTCAGTGGTATGAATATTGACTTCTCTAACTTCAAGTAATCGTTGCTTTCCCTCTCTCTCCATCCCTCCCCCTTCCCAGTACCCTGGCCAGTCTGACTGTCCCTGGTTATATTTTTATCTGTGTTTGCTTTGTTGTTATCTTCTCCTAGCTAACAATGATCTAGTCTTCATTTTCCTTGATTTCCACATCCTTTGATGTCTCATTCTCACACCTTACACTTCCTTATCTCTGTATCTCCCCCTCCCCTGACTCCCAGTCTGAGGAAGGGTCTTGACGCAAAATGTTACCCACTCCTTATCTCCAGAAATTCTGCCTGTCCCGCTGAGTTACTCCAAAATGTTGTGTCTATCTTCGGTTTAAACCAGCATCTCTATCATCGACAGTTCCTTCCTACACATAAGGTATTTGTGAAACTGCATTCCAGGAACTGCACTCCTGCACTGAAAGCAATACTCATATGTAGGAAGCACGTGTTATTACTTCAGGATGCACCAGAACACTTTACAGCCAATGCGTCACTATTGAAATGTGGCCTCTGTTGTAATAAGGAAACACAGTAGCCAATGTGCATGCTTCAGGTTTCCACAAACCACAATTTGACTCTGAACGAGTGATTTGTGTTCAGGGGTTGGATGGAGGATAAATTTGGCCAGACGTCTTTGGGATGACTCACTTACTCTTGTTCTAAAACAGCTGTGTTGGATCTTTGAGGTTGTTCTTTGAAAGCAGGCAGGCTCTTAGTTGAATTTTAGGACCTTCTGTAAAAAGTTAGGACAGTTAGGATCTTCTGCAAAGTGGTCTCGAGTGTGTAGGAATTGGAAAGTGGGATAGCATAGAACTAGTGAGAATGGGTGATCGATGGTCGGCGTGGACTCGGTGGGCTGAAGGGCCTGTTTCCACTCTGTATCTCTAAACTAAACTAAACTAAACCTCCAAAAATAAAGCACTTGCTCAGTATTGCAAGGGAGAATCACCGCTGTCTTCTGTGCTCAGGTCTCTGAACGGGAGTTGAAACCAAACTCCTGGACCTGGGACTCCACTTCCCCCTCTACAACTGGATCCTTGGCTTGATTGTTTGAATTGATTGAAATATACATCAGGGAAACAGGCCCTTCAGCTCATCAAGTCCATGCCGACCATCGATCACTCGTTCACACTGGTTCAAACTTATCCCATTTTCTCATCTAATCACTCTCTCGTTAGGGGGCGATTTACAGAGGCCAATTAATCTACAAACCCGTACGTTCTTTGGGATGGGGGAGAAAACCAGAGCATCTGGACAAAACCCGCGCGGCCACAGGCAAACTCCTCACAGACAGCACTTGAGGTCAGGATCAAACAGAGGTCTCTGGCAATGTGAAGCAGCAAGTATTGACCTATAGACTGGAATCAGTATGAATAGGTGACAAAACATCCTCCACAACAATTCTCACCATTGATGCCATGCAAGGCTTTAGCCTTTTACCTCCAACGATGCTGCCTGACATGCTGAGTTCCTCCCGTGGATTTCCACATCTGCGGTCTATAGACTCTCTGTAGATGGTGGAAACAAAAATAGTTGAAACATTTACCAGATTCCAGATTCAAACTTTATTGTCATTGTGCAGTGTACAGTACCGAGACAATGAAATGCAGTGCCAGTCAGTCAGTTAGCAAGCCAGTCGGAGCCTGTGGAAGGAGCAACATTTCAAAGTGTCTTTGTTAGAACCAGGAAAGAGAAATAAAAGGGTAGTTTTATGTCACACAGCTACCGCCTGCCCTGTGAGTACATTCAACATTAAAAAAAAATGTTTCACTAGAAGGAAGATTTCAGGGTTGATGAGCATTTCATTGCCAGTTGGTAAAGACCACAGAGCAAAGGAGTGGAGAAAAAAAGAAAGTAGATTGTTGATGTGACATGTGGAAGTCAGATTGGCCCCAGCAGATTGTGTCTGCTTTACACGAGGAATTGTACAAAGTCACAGCAGCGGTACCAGTCTTTTAAACGCTTTACTGTTGCACTGCGAGCTGGCATTTAAAGTCAGTTAGCAGAGGAGAAATGAAGTGGCAGTGTGCACTCCAGCGAGTTCCCTGCTGGAACACAGGGTGCCAAGCAGATCAAAGCTCAAGGTGAAAGCCAAGTATTTTAATCGGCCCTCTCCCCATTGTGGGGCCATTGTGGAGACTAAAGTAAAGCCTTTAACAGATAGAGAACATGAGGAAGGAAGGGTTTCAAATAGAAACAGCAACTTGAAACATAAAACCATGCTAAAGTCTGGCACCTGCTGCTGGATGGCCAGCCAATCGGAACACACAAACTATGGTATCTATTAATCCAAGTAAACAATAAGTACACATATCCACAATCAAATGGTAATCATTAACTCAAAAGCTGAGTGTTCAACAAGATTTTGGCTCTCTAATTTCTGTTTTAACAGCCTTATGCCAAAATAGTCTCTGGTGTGCCCATACCTTGAATAAATACACACCTGTTCATTCATTCATTGTGCGCTTTGAAAGCCACATTGTTCCACTTAATTGTGGTACTTACACTAACAAAGTTCTACATTTCTTGGATGGGTGTAAAGTTAAAACGGCACCCACGAACACTAGAAACCACAAAGTAGACATTCGATCCGAAAGGAAATTTCAGATGTTTGATGAAAATATCTTGTATGCCCAAGATCCCAAGTTAGAATTGAAGTTGTCAAGCAGATTTAAGATAAAATCAACACATGGGACGATTTCCTCTGCCCATTAGATGTGGTGCAATTGTAAATGGCTTGGCAAAAGCATGGATGGGAATTTCAGCAGCAGATGGCATGGGAAGAAGTGGTGCTTCGAAGTGTGAAGATTGCACATGCAATCTCAAGCTCAGTTTATGGTCAAACAGGAGGCCACGGTTGCAGCTTGTTTGGCTCACCCTGAAACAATCTTAGTGAGATGGACTTGCAGGTTAGATTCATATATCACAGTACACAAAACAGGGAACAGTACAGCGCAGGAAAAGACCCTTTGGCCCATGATGTCTGTACAGAAAATGATGCAATGTTAAACAAATCTTATCTGCCTTCATGTGATCCATATCATGCCAATCCCTCCATTCCCTGCGAATCCATGTGCCCATCTAAAAGCCTCTTAAATGCCGCCAACACATCTGCCTCCACCACCACCCTCAACAGCACACGACTCTCTTATAAAACCTTGCCCCGCACTTCTCCCTTAAACTTTCACACTCTCACCTTAAATCTATGTCATCGAATCTTTGGCATTTCCTGACAGTCAGAATATAACATGAAACATAGAAACATAGAAAAATAGGTGCAGGAGTAGATCATTTGGTCCTTCGGGCCAGCACCACCATTCAGTATGACCATGGCTGATCATCTAAAATCAGTACCCCGTTCCTACTTTTTCCCCATATCGCTTGATTCCTTTAGCCCTAAGAGCTAAATCTAACTCTCTTGAAAACATCCAGTGAATTGGCCTCCACTGCCTTCTGTGACAAATAATTCCACAGATTCACAACTCTCTGGGTGAAGAAGTTTTTCCTCAACTCAGTCCTAAATGGCCTGCCCCTTATTCTTAAACTGTGACCCCTGGTTCTGGACTCCCCCAACATCGGGAACATTTTTACTGCATCTAGCCTGTACAATCCTTTCAGAATTTTATATGTTTCTAAACGGATCCCTGTCATCCTTCTAAACTCTAGTGAATGCAAGTCCAGTCGACCCATTCTTTCATCATATGTCAGCCCCACCATCCCGGGAATTAACCTAGTGACCCTACGCTGCATTCCCTCAATAGCAAGAATGTCCTTCCTCAAATTAGGAGACCAAAATTACACACAATACTCCAGGTGCGGTCTCACCAGGGCCCTGTACAACTTCTTGCTCCTTGCTCCTAAACTCAAATCCTCTCGCAATGAAGGCCAACATGCCATTAGCTTTCTTCACTGCCTGCTGTACCTGCATGCTCACTTTCAGTGACTGATGTACATGGACACCCAGGTCTCGTTGCACCTCCCCTTTTCCTAATCTGACACCATTCAGATAATAATCTGCCTTCCTGTTCTTGCCACCTGTGGATAACCTCACATTCATCCACATTATACTGCATCTGCCATGCATCCGCCCACTCACCCAACATATCCAAGTCATCCTACAGACTCATAGCATCCTCATCGCAGCTAACACTGCCACCCAGCTTTGTGTCATCCACAAACTTGGAGATGTCACATTTAATTCCCTTGTCTAAATCCTTAATATATATTGTAACTAACTGGGGTCCCAGCACCAAGGCTTGGGGAACCCCACCAGTTGCTGCCTGCCATTCTGAAAAGGATCCCATTCCTACTCTTTGCTTCATGTCTGCCAACCAGTTCTCTATCCATTCCAATACCCTACCCCTAATACCATGTGCTCTAATTTTGCACACTAATCTCTTGTGTGGGACCTTGTCAAAGGCTTTTGGAAAGTCCAGATACACCACATCCACTGGCTCTCCCTTATCCATTCTACTTGTTACATCTACAAAAGATTCCAGAAGATTAGTCAAGCATGATTTCCCCTTCAGAAATCCATGCTGATTTTGACCGATCTTGTCACTGCTTTCCAAATGCGCTGCTATAACATCTTTAACAATCGACTCAAGCATCTTCCCCACTGCCGATGTAAGGCTAACAGGTTTGTAATTCACTGTTTTGGCTCTCCTTCCTTTATTAAAAAATGGAGTTACATTCGCTACCCTCCAGTCCACAGGAACTGATCCAGAGTCGCGAGAACATTGGGAAATGGTCACCAATGCATCCACAATTTCTAGTGCTACCTCCTTGAGTACTCTGGGATGCAAAGCATCAGGTACTAGGGATTTATCTGCCTTCAGCCCCAACAGTTTATCTAACTCTCATAATTGTTTACACTTCTAGCACGTCTCCCCCAACCTCTCATGCTCTGGAGAAAACAATTCAAATGTGTCCGACCAGTGTCCTGGAAATTCGTAGGTTGCAGAAAATGCATGGTAAGTTGGTCCACAGTGGACTGATGTTGCTTTGGGAATGTGGAGCTGTCCAATATCCACAGTTGAATTGGCCATGCATGATTATTGTTCTTAGAGGACTTTATGCAGTCTGGAGGTGGAATTAAGCTGACATTGATGGCATGAATATTTAATCAGAAATTGACATTAATATCTAACGGCACATCAAGATTATGAAAAGTCTGTGCCTGAGATTGATGCCAAGGAAAGGATGGAGAGAGCGGAAGGGAATATGTAGGAAGGAATTACAGATGCTGTTTTCAACCAAAGTATCTCTGGAGATAAGGAGTGGGTGACATTTCGGGTCGAGACACTTCTTCAGAAATAAGAAGGGAAATATAGAAACATAGAAACATAGAAATTAGGTGCAGGAGTAGGCCATTCGGCCCTTCGAGCCTGCACCGCCATTCAATATGATCATGGCTGATCATCCAACTCAGTATCCCGTACCTGCCTTCTCTCCATACCCCCTGATCCCCTTAGCCACAAGGGCTACATCTAACTCCCTCTTAAATATAGCCAATGAACTGTGGCCTCAACTACCCTCTGTGGCAGAGAGTTCCAGAGATTCACCACTCTCTGTGTGAAAAAAGTTCTTCTCATCTCGGTTTTAAAAGGATTTCCCCCTTATCCTTAAGCTGTGACCCCTTGTCCTGGACTTCCCTAACATCGGGAACAATCTTCCTGCATCTAGCCTGTCCAACCCCTTAAGAATTTTGTAAGTTTCTATAAGATCCCCTCTCAATCTCCTAAATTCTAGAGAGTATAAACCAAGTCTATCCAGTCTTTCTTCATAAGACAGTCCTGACATCCCAGGAATCAGTCTGGTGAACCTTCTCTGCACTCCCTCTATGGCAATAATGTCCTTCCTCAGATTTGGAGACCAAAACTGTACGCAATACTCCAGGTGTGGTCTCACCAAGACCCTGTACAACTGCAGTAGAACCTCCCTGCTCCTATACTCAAATCCTTTTGCAATGAAAGCTAACATACCATTCGCTTTCTTTACTGCCTGCTGCACCTGCATGCCTACCTTCAATGACTGGTGTACCATGACACCCAGGTCTCGCTGCATCTCTCCCTTTCCCAATCAGCCACCATTTAGATAATAGTCTGCTTTCCCGTTTTTGCCACCAAAATGGATAACCTCACATTAAGGGAATGATGCTTCTTGCAATGTATTCCTTATTGTTATTTGAAGATGTTTCTGTTCATTTAATACTGGATGCCACACAAGCAGTCTACTGACCTAGAGGCAGCTGAAGGGTTGAGGAACAGCTTTGAGATAGTCAGTGCATGTGGACACTGATGGTGGGATGTACCTTGAAGATGGGAACTGAGAGCAGGCGGTCAGTTTAGCTGCAATTGTGATTCTTTGCAGAGCTCAGAGATAATGGAGCAGGTGTATGAAATTAAGCCACTGCAGCTGATTTTTTTTGTATCATTATGATAACATCATGACCCAATGTAGACAACGGTGTGAACTCCTATATATCGGCAAGACCAAGCACAGGCTTGGCGATTGTTTTGCTGAACACCTCCGCTCAGTCCGCCTAGGCCAACGTAATGTCCCGGTTGCTAAACACTTTAACGGTTCATCCCATTCTGACCTTTCCATCCTGGGTCTCCTCCATTGTCAGAGATAGGCCAAATGCAAATTAGAGAAACAGCAGCTCATATTTTGCTTGGGCAGCTTAAAACCCAGCAGTATGAATATTGATTACTCTAACTTCAAGTAACCCTTGCTTTCCCTCTCCCCTGACTCTCAATCTGAAGAAGGGCCTCAACCCGAAACCTTACCTACAGTTCCTTCCTGCACATACAAAGGCATTTATGGCTGATGCCAGTTGCAGCTAAACTGACAGCATTGCCTTCTGAATCGGAAGACTGTGGGTTCAAGACATAGTCTTGAAACTCGAGTACAAAAATCTACTGGTGTACTTATGAAATGCTGCTAAAGAGAAGCTAAAGGATGCTGTTAGAGATGCAAAACCAAGCTATCTCAGTCAGACGTAATATTTAAAACATGAGCATGGGAGCAATCCATGATGTTCCGATCAATATTTAACAGATAAACTGGCTATGATCAAATTGCTGTTTGTGGAAGCTTGCTGTGTGCAAATTGGTTGCAAAGTTTCCCACAGTTCAACAGTGACTGCACTTCAAAAAGTACTTTGTTTCCTAAAAAATACTTTAAGATGACCTGGGGTCAGTGAAGGCAAAATGCAAATTCAAGTCTTCCTTTTTTCATATGTCCACAACCGCTTGAACAGAATTTCAAGGCAGAACAAACTAGTTTAAAACTGACACGTTTAGTTTGCATTTATGTTCATCTTAAAAATAGAAAACCAAAATTGTGTTATGAAGAGTTCATTTCCTGCTCATAAACAGGATGATCAGTCTACGACAATCACCAAACACTGCTCATGTAAACAAGCAGCAGATTGCTTTTGTCTCTCT
Organism: Leucoraja erinaceus; assembly: GCF_028641065.1. NCBI lineage: Eukaryota > Metazoa > Chordata > Chondrichthyes > Rajiformes > Rajidae > Leucoraja > Leucoraja erinaceus. The sequence goes on from NC_073381.1 coordinate 33,237,135, forward strand.
TGACTGGTCGCTGATAATCTAGTGATAATCTCCTCTCTGCTGTATATATGTTAAGAAATAAAAGAAAGCAGATCAGAGTATTGCTGTGTTGGAGGAGCCGTTTGGAAATAGCAAAAAGTGCTAAACACCGCAGCCAAGTTTTACCATCTGCTCCGAACTATTGCAGGTGTCAGAGGATCTAAACTTTGCACGAAGAGCAATAAAATAGCACAAAGACCCAATGTGCTCTAATGATTGCAAAACAGAGAGAGAGGAGGTCGGCACATTTTATCAAAGTTTACTTAGTCTGCGGAGATTTGCATACAGATGGCAGGGTCATGCGATGTGTGCATCGCTCCAGAGAGGCTTTCCCTTAAACAGCCTTTATACACACACACAGCTTTCACCGAGGCAACGTGGAGAGGTCTAAGTCTAGAGGCGTTGAATAGTCATTGAAGTAGCCAGCTTTGTTTAAAGGCGAAAGAAAAACCCTCAGAGAAGGTCTTTGTGAAATGGACATGGTGTGTTTTGGGAAAATGATCAGTAGGGTGAAAGAATGAGGGCCTGCTACCAGGAATGAGAATGAAGGGTTGGTGGCGACAGTATTGATTATTGCAGTATGCACCCTCATTGCTAAACTGGAAGTACAAATACAGCTGATTAATGGCTTAACACCTTCTCCGGTAACATGCAAATAATATTTTTCTTGTGCGGCAATGTTACTACTGGGCAGAATAATAGAGAAAAAGAGGTGATTGTAACGACTTCCTATCTGCTTTGATAAAACTCACGCTCGTGAATTTGTGGTCATTCAGCAAATGAAAAACATTTCAATGTAATGGTTAAACATGAAACTTTGTTCATGTAGGAATTCCTAACAGAGAGCGACAAGCCTGTCCACTTGGAATAATTACTAATAGTGTGCAGCATTCAATTAGCCAAATTAGTAGGGAAATTAAATCTATACCAGTTCTGCTGCTGGTGTATTGTTTCAATGCTTATAACAACCCTCCACCATGACTAGAATTAGCAAGCAAGATGTGACACTTAGCATCCAGTAAAACTCCATCCGGTAAATATATTCCAAGTACTTTTAATCCACAAAGTTGGAGATGTACCAACATCACTGCCAAGTGACAGTGGCATCACCTCATTTTGCGAATATGTCAATAAAGCAAACATCAAAGGAGGAAGCTTGCTCTGGGTGACGTTGAAGGAACGTTGTTTCCAGTGGCAACAAGCTGGACTGTTCAAGGCTGCGCTCATTTATTAGATGAGTGCCCCATATTGCAGCTGCGATAATGCCAGGTCTTTAATGTGGTGGTTCTGGTGATTTAGAGAATTATAACTGACAAAAAGTTCTGCCAATTTGAGTACAATTTTGGAAGTAAACTGATGCTTTTGTCAACGCTGGACATTAATCTTTGATTTCCGCAGAATGAGAAATACAAACAATTTTCTGAACTGCCAGTTAATAGTCTTTATAGAGGCAGTGCTCCAACATTTATACAAGTTTCTGTACTAATAAGCACTGACTTCCACATTCTCTACATTTACATCAGGCACTAATGACAAAAAAAGGACACCTATGTATGCAATCTAGGTTGATGCAATGTGTGGATTACATGTCATCTACATTCTTCAAATTCCTTCTCACTTCATTGATGTTATGAGAATTGTTTTTAAGTTTTTAACCTAGACAGTTTTTTGAAGGCACAATAAGCACAGCTGAGCAATATTTCCATTTTAGACACTGTGCAGGTGCATATTGTGTCCAACATTGCATCTGTTTTGAAGCATTTTTTCTCTTCAACAGTTTCTGCAAATCCATTACCTAATCTGAAGCAACAGATTTTAGCAGCATTTCAAAAGAGATTATAAATTTTAGTTGAAAATTATTCCTTGGTGAACTTAAGGTTGACAATTAGTAAAAAAATTACTTAGTACATTTGAAAATAGGTTAATCACTGATAATAATATTTTTTATTAAGGCAGATTTAGCTTATTGAAATTTACTTAAAATACTTATTATAAGCCTGTTGATATATGTGCCAGCAATGCCGTTGAGTAGAAATTTCAGGTCAGTATGTTACAAAAGTGTAATTTCCACAAAGTTACTTCTTTCAATGGCGCCAAATTTTGATGTTGTAAACAAATGTAACAAATTCTTTGGAAACTTAAAATGGAAAGGTAACCAAAAAAGATGAGTAATAATGTCTTTGGCTCCTGCCTCCCTTCCAAGTTACAAATGCCTAGTGTATGTTTCATCTCACATGCTTGACTTTTAAAGGGTCTGGACATTGCTCTGTCAAAGAAACTGACAAGATAGATGTAATTTGGGAATAGTTCAAATGGCCCCATTGACAAAATCTTTGAGAGTTTTCAATGAGAACAGCATTCTTTCCTCTGTTGATACAGCCCAAAGATTAAAGTCTGTCTCATTTGAACAGCTTTGTAGCTGCGGTGGCATAACACTCATCTGGTGGGATGAGGCATCTAAGGAAGTGCAACATGTTTCAGAAATCCCCCACGACAATGTATTTTCCAATTAGGTTGTGTTATATCGAGAAGAAATCAAATTAATCTTTAGATTAAAATTTTCATGGTCAGGACTCAGTTTTGAGCATAAAAGGGAGAGAAATAAAAGGAGACCTACAAAACCACAGTTGAAAAGTGACTGGACACATTATGAGCTACTCATTCAGAACTTTGACTGGGATCTTAACTTGTCAGACCTTCAAATCTGGTTTCACCAGATTTTCATCTTAAAAGTTTAATTTAGTTTAGTTTAAAAATACAACACGGAAATAAGCCCTTCGGCCCATCGAGTCCATGCTGACCAGTGATCCCCATGTACAAACACTATGTTACACACACTAAGGACAATTTACAAATTTACCAAGCCAATTAACCTACAAACCTGTACATCTTTGTGTGGGAGGAAACCGGCGTTCCCGGAAAAAACGCACATAGGTCAAGGGGAGAACGTCTAATCTCCAAACCGCCAGTACACATGCAGACGGTACTCCACACAAACAGTAGTCAGGATTGAACCCTTGTCTCTGGCGCTGTAAGGCAGCAACTCTACCACTGTGCACCATGCCACCCCGGTGGCATCCTGAAATACAACATAACATTTCCTTTAACCAAAATATCTGACAAATTAGTTCACTCTGTAATTATGATTAAAATATGAAATTTCATGAAATAACCATTAAACAAGATTATGGTTGTCTTGCAATAAGTGGTCAGTAAGGTCAGTAAGTAAATAACATTAGGTCAGTAAATAGATTAGGTTATATTACATTCTCATACATTACATCCGTTTTTCCAGGTTACTGTAAGAATCCAAATATTCTGCAGACTACAGCACAGGATATGAGTGTGGAGTGCTACTCAAACAAGGGTTACAATCAAAATTCACTCCCCTTGCTGGGGGCACAGAGGTGAATTGATTAAAGTGTGGAGCTAACAATACAAATGTTATGGATTCACATTCTAGGGGGCAGCACGGTGGCACAGCGGTAAAGTTGCTGCCTTACAGCACTTGCAGCGCATGTGACCCGGTTTCGATCCCGACTATAGGTGCTGTCTGTACGGAGTTTCTATGTTCTCCCCGTGACCACATGCATTTTCTCCTAGATCTTCGGTTTCCTCCCACACTCCAAAAACGTTCAGCTTTGTAGGTAAATTGGCTTGGTAAATGTAAAAAACGTTTTAGTATGTGTAGGATAGGACTAATATACAGGGATTGCTGGTCGGCGCGGACCCAGTGGGCCGAAGGGCCTGTTTCTCCGCTGTATCTCTAAACTAAACTAAACATTGCCGATTCTAAAATTAATTTCAATTAATTTGATGATGACGGGAAATCGTGTAGGTGTTCAGTGAAAAGGTCACCGAGTCTTGGCCTTGGCCCACGCAAACTCCCGGTTGTCAAACATTTAAACTCTCCTTCCCATTCCCATACTGCCCATTATGTCCTGGGCCCCCTCCACTGTCAGAATGAGGCCACATGCAAATTGGAGGAACAGCACCTCATATTCCGCTTGGGCAGCTTACAACCCAGATTTTATGAGCAGTTTTGACAATGCTGAAGTGCACCAAGATAGTCCACAGTATATCACTGGATCAAGGACACACCGCAGCAAATTATCCCACAACTAATCTAACAAATTTTCACATTTACTATGTGAAAATGGATTTTCTGCTAACCCTCTACATTTTGCATGTGTTCTGCGGGCATTGAAAATGAATATGGCCATTGATACACACAGTATTATACACACAGAAGTTATCGTTCCTATAGATAGACACAAAATGCTGGAGTAACTCAGGCAGCATCTCTGGATAGAAGGAATGGGCGATGTTTCTTCCTATATGTCACTGAGGTATCACAAAAGAAAGAGAGGTGTGAGAACATTTAGATTCAATTGAAAGGAGCTCAGACAGGAAATAGAGAGAGTGATTTAGGGAAGGAATTTTAAAGATTATGGGTAAGAGAGATCTGGTGTGATAAAGGAGTTTTGCACAGCACAACAGGTCAGAGATAAGGAGCACAGCCTAAGCCTCTGATAGTGACCAGTAGGAATTCCTGTTGCCTATAGTTTGAACTCTATGAATAATTCCTGCATCATTGATCCTTTGCTCACAGTTTTCCATCATCATCTGTTCACAAATGGCTTCATAGTTCTTGACCATCCCAAGTAACTGGTGCTGGTACGAATCTGTTGTCAAACATTCACAATTGCAAATGGAAACTGAATGCAATACGTTGCACATACCCATTGGAATTAAATATCAAACGATCAAGCAAAGGCCAAATCAAGTGACAAAAGGCTCGTTGTCATATTAGCAAGCATCCAGTGAAGACTTATCAGAGTTGTCATCCATTGTATGATCCCAGTTATACAGGTTAAGACTGGAAACCCACTTATGACAAAGTAGCTGATTCCTCATGGACCTCTACACTACAAATTAGTGGATTTAAGACAGACACAAAACTCAACGGTCAGACAGCATCTCTGAAGAAAAGGAATAGGTGATGTTTCAGGTCGAGGCTTAACTGAAACATCATCTTGTCTCCGGAGATGCAGTCTGATCTACTGAGTTACTCCAGCTTTTTGTGTTTACCTTTGGTTTAAACCAGCATCTGCAGTTCCTTCCGACACTAAGTAGTGCATTGGATTCCTTATATTTAAGTGGCATGGTACAGGTTTTAACTTTAACATCTTAAGAAAGCTGCTTCCTCATTAGAGTTACTATGTTATTCTCAAATGAAAATTTGAATATAAAGTTCATGTTCATAAGTTATAGGAGCAGAATTAGGCCATTCAGCCCATGCAGTCTACTCTGCAATTCAATCACGGCTGATCTACCTTTCCCTCTTAACCCTTTTCTCTTGCCTATTGCCCATAACCCCTGACATCCTTACTAATCAAGTAGAAATTTACCTTTGCAAAAATCTGCAGCGCACAAAAATGTTATAACAAAAATCCGAATGATCATATCGGTTGGTAATGATAATAACACTTTAAAATCCTCATGTGCATTACTCCTCTCTAGTTCTTATTGTTTCATCCTCTGGTGAAGAGACCGATATTTTCTGAAAGAACTAAAGCTGAAATAATTCTACCCTCTCCTCTTGAAGAGTCATATTGATAGCCTTAGAACATTATCATTAGTTTTTTCACAAATAATAGACAATGCAACAAAACAATGATCATTGACATCCAAATACATCAATCTAACATTAAAATTGTAATTTATTATTTAAATAATATGTATTTAATTTAAATGTAATTTAATATTTAAATATGTTCAAAAGTAATTTCCTCACTTGGAATTTCTGAAGACATTTGATTAAAAATGACAAGCCATTTAAAGAAGATTAAGGATTATAGAATTAGTGGTACATTAACTAGCAAGAAAGTAAATTGGTTTATTGATAACAAGATACAAATATAGTGGATACATGGAAAAGTATCTGTTTGCAAGCTGATTTTCTTGTTCTTTGTTGTTAGGACTAGTCATTATCGAAGCGAAGTGGGTCTTCAGTAAATTTGATGATAGCTTTAAACTGCTTGACCAGGTGTCTAGTGTAAGGGATATTAATAAGGTTCTCAAAATAATTAAATAAATGTAGTGTTTGGATTAGAGAATGGCAGATGGATTTTAATGTGGATTAACGTAAGATAGCTCACATTGGAACAGGACACCACACACATACAAGTTAATTGGTATGTGTGGTCAAAGATGAAGAGGAAAAAATATCTTTGAGATTTTTGATGGTCACTGAGACTGCAGATAAGGAAGCTGTTATAAACAAGATCAATCAGAAATTTTACAATACGTCGAGATTATATGCAAAATAATTCTGATTTCTGATTTGCTTTATTTTCTTGGTATGGATTGAAGCCTATCAAAGTTTAAATCAGGAAAATAATGAAGGTCTATTCCAGGAAATCTCCTGGAGTTGGTTTTAATTTTTGGTGATTCCCTTCATCCTTTTGTTTAGCAAATATCTATCTACCTCTGTTTTACCAATATTCAAAGACTTTGCTTCCACCAAAATTTGAGGAAGAGAGTTTTGGAACTCTCTCTTCCTCAAATGGTGGTCGACGACAACATTTTGTTTCACCTCTGACTTAAATGGGTGATCCATTACTTATTCCTAGTTCTTCGTTCTCTTAAATCAACCTTGTCAAGATTGTTCAGGACCTTGCATATTTTTCCATACCAATCAATATGCTTTCATTTTTTGTACATTCAATTGCCTCACTGGCCTTCCCAAGTGCATTATCCCATGTTTTAGATTAAATTCTACTTGCCAATATTCTGCCCAAATGATCAGACATGCTCTAGCATTCTGTAGTCTAAAGATTTTACCTTCACTATCAACTACATGGCCACATTTGTATAATCCACAAACCTCTCTATCAAATTTCCTATATTACAAATTAAATCTTATAATACATAATACAAAAAAGGGCTGGACAATCTACAAAGCCCCTATTCTTGCTTCCTGCCACTGAATTAATGATGTCAAAAAATGATTGTGATAAATGCAAGGTTTTCAGACATTTATATCAGGAAGGATGCGATGGAAAGTTAGCTGAGCTATTTATTGTATATGTAATCCATAACGATTTGTCCATACTTTTTCCAGACAATTAATTTATAGACCAGTTACATCAGCATAATACTCTTGATCGGTTTTGTATTCCTGTTACTGATATGTACACACCTCACAATGCTGGTGGGAAATCCAAATTTATGTAATTAAATAACTCTGGAATTAAAAAGTTGCAGATCGGCCCCAGGTTTCAGATGCCAAACTTACGAACACATAATCGAATGTTTGGCAGAGCAGTGGGATGGATAGGAATGTTTTTGCTGCATGCATCTTTTGCTGGTTGAGAGTGGGGACTTTCCATGTGCCTTCTCTCCTCACCTTAGACCCACTCCCACGGAGCCACAACAATGGGGAGGTGGGGTTCGTGATGGGGGGGGGGGGGGGGGGGGGGGGAGTGAGAGTGGGGGTGGGGGGTAGGAGGGTAGGGTGGGTGTTAGGGAAGGGAGCAGGGTTGATGTGTGCAGAGTTGGAAGCACTGTGCAGATTCCCTCACTCCCTTCATAAGTGAGGCCGTCTAGCGACCTCGCCTCCTGTGCCTGTTCACTATCCCATCACGGCTGTGCCTGTGTTAGTTGCCCACACACTGTTTATGTTTATATCTGGCTTACAGAACAGTTCAGGTTTTGAACAGTTCTCAGGAACAGATCGTTGTTGTAACCTGAGGACAGGCTGCCACGGCGACAATGAAAAGATTGATCTGTTCCAAATGTCCTTCAGGGAAGGAAATCTGTCCTATCAGGGTCATATTTGACTCCTGGCTGCCCTCTGAAACTGGGTCAGTTAATCTTGCAGTGATGCCCACATCATAGTAAATGTATGACTGAGAACAAAGAAAATGCACTGCATAGTCACACTGCCGAGTACCAGAGCAATTCCTCACTTACAGTAGAAGTGTGTTCTTCTGTTGAATAAACTACAATCGGTAAAAAAATTGATGGCATTTTCCGAAACCATTTTCAAAAAAATCGATTGAACAATAATGTAAAATAAAGTTCAAAATTTAAATGGTAAGTGGAGATTAAATGTATATGGAACTCAATAGCTCAAGCCACTAGAAAGAAGTACTTGAGGCGGACACTTGGAAGTAGGAATTTGTAAAATATCTTTACAACATTGAAATCACATTCAATATATTTTAGCAGGTGATTATTTAATGTTGTACATTGAAGTGCGTGAGGCACAGAGAGCTGAAAGTATATTTACTGACAGTGAGAATGGAATGGAGATTTTGGAGGACATTTTAAGGCTGAAGGAGTTTACAGAGACTGTGAGAACAGGTGTTCAGTTTTAATTTAGTTTCGAGATACAGCGCAGAAACAGACCCTTCGGCCCAACAAGTGCGTACCGACCAGCGATCCCCGCACACTTCCACTATCCTACACAAACTAGGGTTAATTTACAATTGTACCAAGCCAATTAACCTACAAACTTGTACGTCTTTGGAGTATGGGAGGAAACCAGTGATCCCGCAGAAAACTCACACACGTCATGGGGAGAACGTACAAACTGCGTACAGACAAGCACCCGTCCGTAGGACCGAACCCGGGACTCTGGCGCTGTAAGGCTGCAACTCTACCTCTGTGCCACCATGCCTGTTTTATCTTTTTTTTTGTTTTTTTACAATACAAAATGCTTTTATTCAAAACAAACAAAAATACAAAGTAGTAACACGTTCAAAGAATGCCTATATTGGCAGTTTACAAACAAAGTTATCAAATTAAAATATTAACAATTTTATCAACAATACATTCGACCTCCCGCGGTGACCAGCGTTCACGGAAGGCCTCAAGAGTCCCCGTGTACACTGCGTGTTCCCTCTCCAGGGACACGCGGGCAAGGACGTGGGCCCGGAAAAGGGGTAGGCAGCCGACCCCTGTGTGGCCGTCGACAGCCTGCTGCCTGGACCCGTGAATGGCTGTCTTGGCCAGGCCCAGGAACAGACCGACAGGGAGACCCCTCCTCCCTCCCGACCTTCCCCCCTCTGTACCGGATGCCCAAAAATCAATAGCGTCAGACTAAAGTGCAGCCAAAACTTGAGGAGCAACCCCTTTAGATACTCGAACAGGGGCTGCAACCTCTCACACTGCATGTACAAATGGTACACGGACTCCTCCTCACCGCAGAAGTGACAGGAGTGAACCGGCTCAAGTCCCTGTTTTTTCCGGAAAGGTTTTTTATTAGATTTTTAAACAAATGTACAAATTACAAGGGAAGGTAGAAAGCTCAAACAATTTAAAAAACATTTAAACAAAATTATCAAATTAAAATATTAACATTTTTATCTATAATATATTCAACCTCCTGTGGTGACCAGCGTTCACAGAAGGCCTCCACAGTCCCCGTGGGCACCGCGTGTTCCCTTTCTAGGGACACGCGAGCACGGACGTAACCCCGGAGAAGGGGCAGGCAGCCGACCGCTGTGCGGCCATCGACTGCCCGCTGCCTGAACCCGTGAATGGCCATCTTGGCCAGGCCCAGGAGCAGACCGACAGGGAGGCCCCCTCCTCCCTCCCGACCCTCCCCCCTCTGTACCGGGTGCCCAAAAATCAATAGCGTCGGACTAAAATGCAGCCAAAACTTGAGGAGCAGCCCCTTCAGATACTCGAACAGTGGCTGCAACCTCTCACAGTCTATGTACACATGGAACACGGTCTCTTCCTCACCGCAGAAATGACAAGCAGGGGAAGAGTCCGTGAACCGGCTCAAATACCTATTACAGGCCACGACTTCGTGCAACACTCTCCACCCCAGGTCCCCGATGTAAAGGGGGAGGACTCCCTTGTAGAGAGACCTCCACTGGGGACCGCTCCTGTTTTATCATGGGAGTGTTCATTTTCAATTTAAGGCCAAGAACCCAGAGATATATGTTGATCAGTGAGGTATGAGCAGCAACGTTTAGATGAGCTGAGATTTGGGGATGGAGGATCAGCTCGACATAGATCACAAAACCTACACCAAACCCAAACCAATTAGGAGCAGATGAGGGTATTCGATCCAATTTGAGATTCCAGCTACCAAGACAGATGTGTACAGCAAGTCGTTCTTCCCCCGCACAATTAAAGCATGGAATAATCTTTACCCTACCATAGTTACCCAACCAGATACAACTAAATTTAAGGTAGCTCTTTCTTCCCAAAAGCCCTTTCTGGCTTAAGTCTTCCCTCCACCACATCCAGTTTAAGTTCCATTTGGAATATTTTAGAGGACCAAGAAACTAAGAAACCAAGATGGGAAGTGACAGAATTACTTTGAAACAGACTGTGGAGAGCAAAGCTTTTGTTGCAGAAGACCTTAGTTTAGTTTAGTTTAGTTTAGTTTAGTTTAGTTTAGATATACAGTGTGGAAACAAGCCCTTCGGCCCACCGAGTCCACACTGTCCAGCGATGAACTGTACACTAGCTCTTTCCTACACACTGGGACAATTTACAGATGCCCATTAACCGTCAAACCTGGATGTCTTTGGAATGTGGGAGGAAACCGGAGTACCCAGAAGAAACCCACATGGTCACAGGGAGAATGTACAAACTCTGTACAGACAACACCTGAAGTCATGATCGAACGTGGGTCTCCTGCGCTCTCAGGCTAACCTGATGGTCCGTCCGATGGAGAAAATTAATTATGCTGAAGGATATCAGCAGAATTGGGAGGAAAAATAGGATTAAAGACAAGTATGGGTAAGACCAATGGTAAATCCCATGAGATCAGTGATGAGGGAACTATGTAGTTAAAGAAACTACAATAGGGCAGCAAAAACTACCTGGTGAGGAGCAGCAGCTTGAAAAGCTAATCCATTGAAAAGTGATCTGAAGTGGTCTGATGAACAAGAACAGCAAATCAGGCTATGCAGTTACGGAAACAAGCAGATGGTAGCAAAACAAAGATCTTTCAACAGCACAAAAGTAAATTCCTCGGTGGGTTGGAAACCAGCAGGAACACATCACTAACTCAAAGTAGAGTGAAAAGTCCCAGTAAAAGCTTATTTTGGAACAGATAATAAGTATTCCACAATTTGGGGGACAGCATTTCCTGTACAACAGTAAACTCTTTAAGGTTGCTGCTGCTAATATTTAAAATGAAGTAGTTTGTGGTTTGGCAGAGCAAAATTTTACTGCTGGATCCCGTCCAATGTCATTAAGCAGAAAAGAGGAAACAAAAACTAGCAGTCAGACTTGAGGCATGACTTGAGCATCTCCTGAAAAGGAAGGTTGCTCTTTTCAAGAAGAAAGGGTGCACTTACTTTGAAGAGCCATTTAGTTTAGTTTAGAGATAAGAAGCGGAAACAGGCCCTTCGGCCCACCACGTCTGTGCCAACCAGTGATCCCCACACACTTACACTGTCCTACAGACACTAGGGACAATTTACAATTATACCAAGCCAATTAACCTACAAACCTGTACGTCTTTGTAGTGTGGGGGGAAACCAGAGATCCCAGAGAAAACCCACACATGTCACGGGGAGAACGTGCAAGCTCCATGCAGACAGCACCCGTAGTCAGGATCAAACCTGAGTCTCTGCGGCTGTTATGCATCAACTCTACCGCTGCGCCACCATGCCGCCGTCTGTCCCCAGAGCAATCCCCATGCTATTGGATGGGATAGTACAACGGGTCACTTGCTTTCAGTGTTTCTAAAGGCAGCATTGGGCCATTGAAGTGAATACATTTACAGTGAAATCAAAACAGATCGGCATCAAATTATTACAATTTTTTTGGTAGTTTGTATATAATTTACGTAATAGAGTCACCGAGTCATACAGCACGAAAACAAGCCCTTCGGCCCAACCTGCCCATGCCGACCAAGATCCCTCAACTACCTCCTCTCGCAGCTCGTTCCATATATAGGAGAAAGTTGCCCCTCAGGTGTCTTTAAACCTTTCCCTTCTCATTTTAAACCTATATCCCCTGGTTCTCGATTCCCCCTCTTTGGTAAAATACTTTGTGTGTCTACCCTATTCTCCTCAAAGGAGGGAAGAAGATGAAACGTTATTGCCTTCCATCACAGTGCCCTGTGGTGGATGTTTATGTTCATTTTTATGTAGTTGTGTGTCGTGTTGCTTTTCTGGTATGACTGTTTGGCAAATCAAATTCTTTGTATGTTTTTACATACTTGGCTAATAAATTAATTACAATTACAATCACAATTACAACATTTTATACGCGTCTATAAGATCACACCTCATCCTCCTGTGCTCCAAGGAGTAAAGTCTTAACCTGCCCAACCTCTCCCTACAGCTCCAGCCCACAAGTCCTGGCAACATTCTTGTAAGTCTTCTCTGCATTCCTTCGAGCTTAACAACGTCTGTAACAACATTTTTAATATCTTTTACACCAGCAATCTTTTCACAGTTTCTTTATGGTAAAATGGATGATTTTTAATTTTGTGCTGGTGGGTGTGGGGTGGGGTGTTGGAGAGAATTTTACTGATCATTTAACTGTCATAGGAGAGTCCTGGATCCATGAATATGGTGCACATTCATTCATTCCACTTTCTCAGGCCGAAGGTTCGCATCCCTCGGGACAGCCCTCACTCTCCCACGGCCACCCTCCGCGGGCTGTGGGTCGGGTGGAGCGGAGATTTGGGACAATGTTCATCCCTCCACAGCAATGTGATGGACGTGGGGATCTGGACCAATCGCTGACAAGTCCCGCCCCCCCGGCAACGTCAAGTCCGTTATTTGACTTTTCTGTTGAGCGACATTCGGTCCGTTGCCTTGTAGGCGGCGCCGCCTTTAGGGTAGATGGCGTTTCAGCAGAGCGCCCATTCGGTGAATTTGCTTTTAGGCAACGCTGCCTTTCGGTTAGTTGCCTTTTAGGCGTCCCGCCCTTTCGGTTAGTTGGCGTTTCGGCTTCGTTTCCATACGGTTATTTGGCTTCCACTTCTTCGCTTTGGCTTCTCATCCATCGGCGCCACGTCCGGGTACCATAGTTAATACGTAGGAATGAACTGCAGGTGCTGGTTGAAACCGGAGATAGACATAAAATGCTGGAGTAACTCAGCGGGGCAGGCAGTATGTCTGGAGAGAAGGAATGGGTGACGTTTCGGGTCGAGACCCTTCTTCAGACTGGATTCTCCAGCATTTTGTGCCTATCTTATAGTTAATGCTCTCTAATCCAGGCACCATCCTGGCAAAAAAAAAAAATCTGTCCAGGAAGGAAGTGCAGATACTGGTTTGAACTGAAGATAGACACAAAAAGCTAAAGTAACTCAGTGGGTCAGACAGCATCTTTGGAGAAAAGGAATAGGTGACGTTTTGGTTCAAGACCCTTCTTCAGCCTACACCCTCAGGTGGTACAAATGTCTGTACCCTCTCCAAAGCCTCCACATCCTTCCTGTGATGTGGGAAACAGAATTGCAGTTCTCAACATGCTGGCCTTGCTTATCTAGCTGGAAGAACTTGGCAGGCAACAATAAGCGTTTAGGTTTGCTGGTACTGCTACTTTAACTCCAACTCGTATGGGAGGATCTGCATTCTGGAAGCAATGGAAGCAAACATGAGCATAAATACTTCTGACCGACACGGTAATCTAAATGCTTTATTTAGTATCAACTGAATGCGTCTGATAAACGGATATAGAATGTGGTAAAATAGTTAAAAGGAATTGATGGAAATGCTGATCTTGTGGTCACTAAATAATCAGCGGCATCAAGCATGAAATCTCTTTGATCTTGGTGAGTCCCAGAGGTCAGAGCACCCTGACCCACTCAGCATGTTAGCCTTTTACTATTGTTTCAATGCACTCCCACATTAACTTAAACTAGGCACCAGTGCCTCTGCCTACCCCACAAATCCAGCTAATCTGCACAAAGGTGAAGGACTATTGTTTCAGTTTTCTTGAAAAAAAAGCAGATCAAATACTGACAGTTCAGCAAACGACCTATTTCCTCAGAGTGCGGAATTCAGCCCGGGAACTAATGTTTCGTGAAGTTTAAGGACCCCACAGTCACCTTTGCCTTTCCAGGGCTATTGGACTGCAGGAAATTATGTGGTTGCCCAGCTTCTGTTTTTTTGGCACAGTTTTCATCCCATGGTAAATTTCTTTCTTTTCCATATTTGTTTTCTTAAAAAGCTGACCATGCTGCTCAGTGATAATAACAGTGGAAAGCCCGGGCAGAATGAAATCTAAGGAAAACACCAGATGCTCTGTGTATTAGTGACACTTCCCATTGTTTGCGTTCAAGCCTATCAGCACTTCTTCCTTTGCTGTATCTGCCGCACATCAGCCTATAAATGTTTAAAGACAGTGTGGCTGCGAGCCTCCCGCATTTGTCATCTCGGCTGATTTTCGGGGAAGTGGGGCCACACAGTCGAGGATCTATTGAGAAAGTATAACATAAAACAAGGGAGGCCTGCAAATTCACAGTGGGCCATACATCATCTGGGAGGGTAATGTTTCAGCTATGGGTTTTAAGCACTGCGGGCACATTGCCTGAATTGCTCTCTTTCAGACTTTGAACAAAACAGGGTGTATTTCCATTATTCTTAGTCCTTGATTTTAACTCCTGGGTGGGAATCCTTTAATGTGTAGGAAGAAACTGCAGATGCTGGTTTAAGCCAAA